>NC_056741.1:1512310026-1512512526 GCF_019279795.1 Protopterus annectens
CCATGAATCTCTTGTATTAATGAATTCAAAATGCATTTGAAGGTTTTGGCAGTTTTTCTTCTGCAAATATTTTTCTTTCCTCTGATTTGTCTCTCAGTCTTTTTGTATATCTTCTAGCTGGTAATTTTGGGCTTCTTGCATAATACTAGCAAAACATAATTTGTTTATTATCCTCAGTAGTACTTTTTATCATCTTTATGGCTTTTTTCTGACCTATCAGTTTTTGTGGACTACTACTTCCTTGTACATCCTCCCCCTAAACCTGGCCTAACCCCATTGTTGGAATGTTTCTGTGTCTTGAACCAGTGCGCATATGAGTATCAGGCACTTTTTTATTTTGGGACTTGTGTACCTAGGTGTCTTTTTTATTTTTTGTAACCTACTTCTGTCCATGGTATATGCTATATAAATACATTATATACATCAGTGTCATACCCAGTAAAGTATGGCTTATTCAAAGAAAAGCTAATTGCTAACCAGTATCCTATTATGTCCTTCAAGAATGCAACTGCAGTCATAACATATGGGTTGTCCTGCCTCAGGCAGCCCTCGGTCGGCCGGATTCCAAAGTCTGGGTCCGGCGTCGGCTCCTCTCCGACGTCAGAGCGGCTGGAGTATAAAGGCATCGGTCGACGCCATCTTCTCCAGTCTTTCTTGCCATGTGGTGCCCGAAGCAGAAGCAGTTCGCAAGTGCCGGTCGGTCAGCTCCTGTGTTTTCAGTACCGAAGTCATCTAAAAGCTAAGTACCCCATTAGGGAACATTTTTTCTTGCCTCAGCCGATGTCAGAACAAATTGAGAAAGTTAATAATTGTTTGTCTTGTGGTAAACAAATACCTCATAAGGACTTCCATTCTTACTGCCTTCCTTGTCTGGGCCCAGACCACGACGTCTCGGCCTGTGCTGCCTGTGCTTGCTTTAATAAGCGCACTCTCAGGCGCCGGGCAGAATTTGCCGAAGACTTTTTCGGTGAATCTTTCGTGTATATTATGCCGTCGGATCAACCGACAACTCAATCTACCAAAAAACGAAAGGACCGGGATCGACATCCTCGGCCCGCGTCCACCACCGATGCAACCCCTAAATCCTCCGCTAGTGCTTCGGTCCCTTCAGAAGTGGTAATTCAACTGCTCCAGGCCGACGACACAGCGTTAACGCGTCCTTCAGTCTCGGAGACCTCTCCGGTGCCGGTTGTTGATTTTCCTCCGGAAACCGAAGTTCTGGATCTACCCGACACCATTCCCGTAGACAAGGTTACTCCTGCACATGGGGCTGCAAGGCCTCCTGTATCCATGTCCATCAAGGCCTTTGCACGTGCTAAGGCCGCCAGCCAGGCCAAGGCCCATCCTAAACCTGCTGCTCAGGCCCCTTCTGATAAACAGATCATGTCTCTTGCTGCAGATCTTATTTCTCTTATCAGGGGGTCTCAGCCTCACCCAGACAGAGGTTCTCAGCCACCTGCAGAGAAAAGGCCCAGAACTGAGCAGGCTGACAACCTCTCTTCAGATGAAGCCTCTGGGGATTCTGAACATTCAGATACCCAAGAAGAATCCTTCCAGGCCTATGAGGACTCTGATGCTGAGGAATCAATTCCCTCTGCCTCCCCTCCAGAGGATTTCTCGTTTGGTGAAGTCCTGCACTCTATGAGGGAACATTTTAAATGGCAGGGTCAGGAATTCTCTGATTCCAGGAAAAGGCTACGTACCTTCCTCAAGCTTCCCCAGCACAGACCTTTAGCTATTCCTCCAGTTATGGATGTTTTGGATGATGTTTTCTCTGACTCCAGTGCTAACCCTGATTCTCTCCCCCCTGCTCCTGTCAAGCCAGACAGATATTATAGGGTCCCTGACGCTCACAAACATCTCTTTAAGGCCCACTCTGTGGATCTAGAAACTATTTCACAGGGCCCCAAGGGAGTGGCTACTTCCACTGCCAAGAATTCACTGCCAGCGGATAGGGAAGCTAGGTCCCTGGAGAGATGGGGTAAAAAAGTTTATACCTCTACCACCCTAGCCATGAGGTCACTTAACTGCCTTTTTCATATGTTTCAGTACCAGGATTTTTTACTGGATGATTTACAGAAAAAGCTAGCCTCTCCTGAGCCTATTGATAGAAAAGCATTGCAGGATCATATACATAACACTCAGCAGGTTAACAATCATTTTCTTCAGTGTGGTTATGATGCATTGGAGGCTTCATGTAGGGCAGCTATGACTGGGGCTGTGATACGTAGACATGCTTGGTTAAAAGATCAGCCATTGCCAGACCATGTTAAAGTAAAGTTACTTGATGCACCTCGGGAAAAACAGAAGCTTTTTGGTGCTAATGCACAAGATGTGTTGAAATCCTTTGAGGAAAAAGCTAAGTCAGTACAGACAGTCAAGGATTTCCTCCAGGTTCAACCACCCAGGTTCAGCAGAAACTGGCCTTCAAAGAATTGGTCCTTCCCAGACTCTGACAAGTTTCAAAGGGGAAAAAACAGGCGTGCTCGAGGTAGAGGGCAATACCGAGGATCCTACAGGGGCCGCCAATGGCAACCTCCAAATAAAAGAAGTGGCGCAGGCAGCCCAGCTGCACCACAAGGACAATCACAATGACTTGACTTTCATACCGCCTACAAAGGCTCAAAGAGAAGCTCCTTTGGGCGGAAAATTATCCTTATTCGCAAAAAACTGGCATATCTTAACCAAGGACAACTGGATTCTGGATTTAATAGACAAGGGTTACAGATTCCACTTCCATACTTTACCAGTAAGACAAGGCATGCCAAACCTGCCACATCATCAAAGGGCAGAGGCACTCACTCAAGTTTCAAAGCTGTTAAGTATAAAAGCAATAGAAAGGGTTCCTCCTCAGGAACAAGGCCAGGGATTTTATTCAAGACTGTTCCTTGTTCCAAGAAAAGAAAACAAATGGAGGCCTATACTGGACTTGTCTATTCTAAATACTTTTCTCATTGTGCCAAAGTTCAAAATGCTGACGTTGCAGCATCTCCTTCCCATGCTGGGCAAGGGGTCTTGGCTGGTCACTCTGGACCTCAAGGAGGCATACCTGCATGTCCCAATCATACAAAGCTGCAGAAGATACCTCTGATTTCTTGCAGGGACAGAGCATTATCAATTCTCAGCATTGCTGTTTGGCTTATCTACTGTGCCCAGAGTGTTCATGAAATGCCTGGCATCAGTAGTGGCACACTGCAGACTCCAGGGGATTCAAATATACCCCTACCTGGACGACTGCCTCATACAAGCAGACAACAAACAAACCTTAATAGCAAACTTGGACTATGTCATTCAACTACTGCAGGCCTTGGGATACACAGTCAACATTCAAAAGTCAAGACTACTGCCATCCCAACAGATTATTTTCTTAGGAGCCAAACTGGACACATCAACTCAAATGGCCTACCTCGCAGAGGAGAAACAACAGCAGTTACCGGAGTACTTCAAAGGCCTAGCAAAGCTCTCCCAGCTGACTGCAAGGAAAATCCTGCAGGCCCTGGGGTTCATTGCATCTTGCATTCTTCTGATACCTTTGGCAAGACTTCATATGAGAAAGCTGCAATGGTACTTAAAAAGCTTATGGTCCCAACACAGCCAAAGCCTAGAGGACGTAATCCCACTCACTCCATGTCTGCAAAAAGAATTTTTGTGGTGGGCTCAAGCAAGTCAGTTAAACAAAGGCATGTCCTTCAACAAACCTCAAGCAGGTCAAATGATTACAACAGATGCCTCAGATCATGGATGGGGGGCGCACATGGAGGGCAGATGCATTCAAGGTCTGTGGACACCAAGGGAAAGACATCTGCACATAAACCAAAAAGAGATGTTGGCAGTGATACATGCAATCGAGACTTTCGAAAAATCACTACAACAAGGACATTTGCTAATAAGGACAGACAACACCACTGTCATGTGGTATATAAACAAGCAGGGAGGCACTCATTCTTATCCCCTCTGCAGACTAACAATGATTCTCTGGGAAAAATCCCCGAGTCTGAAGATACATTTGCAATCCCAGTTTGTGCCAGGCAAGGACAATGTACTGGCGGACAAGCTGAGCAGAAATTTCTTGGATCCACACGAATGGATGCTGCATCCCCACATTTTCTCACAAATAACAAAGACATGGGGAAGACCGGACGTAGATCTCTTTGCTTCTCACATGAATCATCACCTGGAAAAGTTCTGCACAAGGACCCACCATCCTCTAGCCTGGAAAACGGATGCTCTCTCCTTCAGCTGGAATTCCCTAAAATGTATGCATTCCCTCCTCTACCTCTGCTGACCAAGGTGATACTGAAGATCAAAGCAGAACAACCAACAGGCATTCTGATAGCTCCAGACTGGCCAAGGCAACACTGGTACCCATTGCTGTTGAGCATAACTCGGACCAAACCGTGGCCTCTGCCCCTATGGCCCCTGCTTCTAACACAACACAATTACAGGACTGTCCATCAAAACCTGAAAACATTGCATCTGACAGCCTGGAGGTTACCATGACTCCTTCCGCTATCTCTCTTTCCAAAAAAGTTCAAGAGATCTTACTGGAAGCACGCAGACCTTCCACCAGAAAAACCTATTCAGCCAAGTGGAAGAGATTCAGCATCTGGAATGCCAACAGGGGTCAGGATACAACATTACTGAGTATACCTCAGATATTGGAATACTTGGCAGAAATGTTTCATACTGGACTCTCATATTCTTCTATAAAGATTCACGCCTCAGCAATCTCAGCAAAATACAATTGTGATCCACCAGTGTTTTCACATCCTTTGCTAAGACAGTTCCTAAGAGGGATAAAGAATATCAAACCTCCCAGAAAGCAGCCAGTACCTGCATGGGACCTCAATTTCGTTTTGGAAAAATTAACTCTTCCTCCTTTTGAGCCAGCAGCAACTTCAGAGATGCAATTTCTATCATGGAAAACGTTTTTTCTATTGGCAGTCACATCTGCAAGAAGAGTCTCGGAGATACAGGCACTCATGGCAGTACCTCCCTTCCTCATTTTTCATCAGGACAGAGTTTCTATAAGAACCAATCCTACATTCATGCCAAAAGTAATTTCCAGGGTATCTCTAAATCAAGCTATTCACCTGCCTACTTTCTTCCCCAATGCGCAAAACAGGGGGGAAAAACTGCTGCATACTTTGGACATACACAGGCAACTGCGTTACTACTTGGACAGAACTAAGGCCACCAGAAAGTCTGACCAACTGTTTGTAGCCTATGCTGCTGGAGTACAAGGAAAAGCAATCTCCAAGCAAACAATTTCAAAATGGATTGGACACTGCATCAGATTCTGCTATTCTTTCCATGGAAAAGGTGTGCCAGCCAATATTAGGCCACATTCCACCAGAGCTATAGCCACATCCACAGCTTTCCTAAGAGGAGTGGCTACAAAGGACGTTCTAAAGGCTGCTACATGGAGCTCCATGCATACATTTACCAAGCACTACAACCTGCCCTTATACTCCAGATCCCGAGCAGACTTTGCTTCGGCAGTCCTGCAGGACATTTTAGCTACACCATCCCTTTCTTAGTTCCATCCACCCCCAGCTTGGCTATGGTATTCAACCCATATGTTATGACTGCAGTTGCATTCTTGAAGGACATAGTACAGTTTTGTACCTACCATAAATGTAGATGTCCGATAGATATGCAACTGCAGTCGGATTTTTCCACCCTCCTACCCCTCTGCAACCTTTTTTATGGGTCCACTACCCCTTCCTATTAGCTGGGGGTACCTCCTATGGTGTATCTGTTTATTACTGTTGTGCATGTCTGGAATTGTTTATCCATTCACCAAATTTAGCCTTCCTAGGAGGGCACCTGGCTTCTGGGGCAAGAAACACTGAAGAAGATGGCGTCGGCCGATGCCTTTATACTCCAGCCGCTCTGACGTCGGAGAGGAGGCGACACCAGCCGACGCTGGACCCAGACTTTGGAATCCGGCTGACCGAGGGCTGCCTAAGGCAGGGCAACCCATATGTTATGACTGCAGTTGCATATCTATCGGACATCTACATTTATGGTAGGTACAAAACTGTACTTTTTCCTACATTCCACTATAGCTGATTTTGGGTTATTATATGTACTTCTGGATTCCAACATGTTCATGTCACATAAATGTGTAAGGACAGCAATTTCATACATTTGCAATTCACTAGAAGAAATCCTCATAGGCGTTTACCAGGCTAATGGCCCTAGAGCCTTTTTAGCCATGGCCATTCATGCCCCAGTTTTTGTAATTGTCAATGCCCAAGGACTAGAATGACTTTTGGTATATGTTTGTGCCTTAGAGCATTTATAAGGTGCTGCTGTCCATAAAGGCCACAGGTGACAAGCAGGGATGAATTTATAATTTCCCATCTGTTGGTCCAAAATGTTATTTGAATAGGCTTAAAGAAGAGCTCTGTTGAACATAAATGGGGAGTCTTTTCCTGAAAAAGGGTAATTTCGCAAACACACCTCCGTTTCTCCAACATGTTTGCTTATGTCACAGACTATGTTTAGCTGCTTAGATCAGGCAATTCTTGTGCTGTTTGTTTTGTGAATGTGTAGCATATCAGTCAGGGCTGGATCTGAGAAGACCTTGTAGGCTAGGTATAGATTGCCCCTCAGTAGTCTGTAGCAGACTGAGTACAGGGGCAAGGGTTTTGTGTTTTCCTCATAGGACATGTCATTTACACCCGTTCTTCTTTTAATGAGGAATGTCTGTGGCCACTATAGTTGTTGCAAATGCCAGGTGAGGTACATGGTGAAGAGTACTCTCGATTATTGGTCTAATGAGGATTAAGCATCATGGGATATGATCTCTTTAGATCTGGATGCCACACCATAACTTATAACTTGCCCCACATAGAAGGAGTTTCTCACCACCGTGGCGACATGGTGATCAAACTTCAGGTTACTGTCAACCTGAGTTATCAAGTCCCTCACCACTGGGTCTACTCTTAGGAGAGTATTATCGATGTAATTTGCTATGACTTCAGAGAAGTGCATTCCAAACAGCAGAGTTCCAAGTACTAAGTCCTGTGGAAATCACTAGTAACAAGCCTATTGGTGGAGGTGAATTCCCTCACCCTAACTTCGTTTCCTTTCCATCAGCCATTTGAATATCCATTGTGTGCTGCATAGAGATTTCTGTCTAAAATTTTGAGTTTGTCAATAATTCCTAAGTGGGGTTAGTGTATTGAATGCCTTTACCAGGTTGAGGTATGCAGTATGCACTATTTTTGCCCATCATCCATGGCTCAACTGGCCTTCTCAAGGTAGTCCACTGGGTTTAGTAGGTGTGCCCTAGCTTTGACGAACTCAAATTAGGATGGGTCCAGTATTTGTAGATTTCCTATGTATTTATTAGAGCCATTATAACTTTTTCCATTGCCTTGTATATAAGACTAGTCCAACTTATGAATCTGTAGTTCCCTGGGTGTGTTGATGGTCCAGCTTTATGTAGAGGGTTGACTGTTGCAGTCCTACATTTCCTAGGATTGAAGTCTGATTGGAGGTTGTGACTGAATCAACATTCTCGTGGGCTTGAGGGGTCAATTTTCAAACTAAATAGGATGCACCCCCGTATATTATCGGGGCTCATTGCTGTAGTGTATTTAGCTCTGGAGAGTGCAGTGAGGACCTGTGCTGTAGTAACAGTAGGGAGGTTAAGTGGCAGAGAGTATTTCCTGGGAGTAACTAGTCATCTTCAAGTCATATGGACTCTGTCTTCTGCTTGTACCTTACTGTTCTTTTGTAACACTTTTGAGTAAAGGTACTGTTGTCTACTCTTTTATCTTGGACTTTGGTAACTACTTTCTGTTAAGGCTTCTCTCTCTGCACTATAAGGTTGAGAGGTATGCCTTCAATTATAACTGAAATGTCACGAAATTGCAACAAATTAATTGTTTTTATTGCATGTATATTCCTATACGTTAGACAGAACTTTTTGTTTCTAATTAGCACTAGCCAGTACAACTTTGTACAACTTTATACATGCATAAATAAGTAAACAGGCACACATATTCCATGTAAAATTTTAGTTTAATTTATTTTACAAAATAAACAAGCAGACACACAGGTTGCATGTGAAGTCATAGTTTTATTTAATTGGCTGTTATATAACTATCATATCTAGGCATTGATAGATATAATTTAACAGTGAATGGGCGTACCTTCGTTGAAGGTTGTGTGTCAGGGCTGGTAACTCGGCATGTAAAAATCAACTACCAATCATTAGCGGACTGGAGTTCCGCTGTGGCGACCCCTAACCGGGAAAAGCCGAAAGACACAACAACAACAGTGAAAAAGTGTAAATTTCAAATAAAAGCAAGTGTGATATTTTGTTGCAAAGAAACAGATGTTCATCGTGCATACAGCTGCAGTCATAACAGATGGGTTCTCCTGCCGTAAGGCGGGTCCTCGGTCGGCCGAATTCCAAAGTCTAGGTCCGGCGTCGGTTGTCGTCACTTCCCTGACGTCAGTGCGACAGGGTATAAAAGAACCAGCCGACGCCATTTTCTTCAGTCTTTCTTGCCGTGCGGTGCCCGAAGCAGAAGCAGTTTGCAAGTGCCGGTTGGCCAGCTCCTGAGATTACGAAAAATTTGGAACCGAAGTCTTCTTAAAAGCTAAGTACCCCGTTGGGGAAACTTTTTCTTGCCTCAGACCGATGTCAGATAAAGTTAATAATTGTATTTCTTGTGGGAAGCAAATACCGCATAAGGATTTCCATTCCCTCTGTATACCTTGTTTAGGCCCAGACCATGACGTCTCGGTCTGTCGCTTTTGTGCTACATTCAACAAACACACTATTAAGCGTCAGGCGGAGTTCGCCCAGCATTATTTTGGGAAAGCATTTAACTATACTATGTCGTCGGATACTCCGACCCCGGTTTTATCTAAAAAACGCAAAGACAAGGACCGACACTCTAGGTCCGCGGCCTCTACCGACACCACGCCTAAGCTGACTTCACGTGGTCCGGTTCTCAGCGAGGCGCCTACGCAGCCCCTGATTACCGATGACACATCTTTGGCGGTGTCTCCTGTACCTGAGGTCGCAGGCTCCTCGGCCCACACCCTGACTACAGATACCGAAGCCACGCTTGGCGTTGAAACACAGAATGTGGACAGGTCCACCTCCACTCAAGGTGTCTTCAGACCTTCCTCTTCTTTCTCCATCAAGGCTTTCACCAAGTCCAAAGCTACCATGCACCCTAAGAGACCAGCTACACAGGGCCCATCTCCAGGCCTCATGCCTAAGAAACAGATGCTTAAAATGGCTGAGGATTTAATTACTCTAATCAGAGGTTCTCAGCCACCTCCGGACAAAAGACCCAGAGTGGAGGAAGATTCCCCCTCCTCTGATCAGGGCTCCATTAATTCAGAGCACTCTGATTATCATGAACAGTCTTATTCCCCTTTTTAAGACTCTGATGCAGAGGAATCTATCCCTTTTGTATCCCCCCCCTGAGGATTACTCATTTGGTGAAACTCTGCATACCTTAAGGGAACACTTCCACTGGGAAGGCCAGGATTATTCAGATTCTAAGAAAAGGCTCAGGGAATTTCTTTTGTTACCCCAGCGCAGGCCTCTGGCTATACCTCCTGTCCTGGACATCCTAGATGATGTATACTCTGAGGCCTTTCTTAACCCGGATTCTCTTCCTCCAGCTCCAGGTAAGCTTGACAGGTACTACAGGGTTCCTGACTCACACCAATTTCTATACAAAAGCCATGCTTCTGACCAAGAAACCATCTCACATGGGCCCAAGGGAGTTAAGGCCTCCATTGCCAAAAACCCATTGCCTTCCGAGAGAGATTCCAGATCCTTAGAAAGGTGGGGAAAAAGGTATATACCTCGGCTACCTTATCCATGAGGGCCTTAAACTGTCAGTTTCATATGCTAAAATACCAACAGTTTCTGTTATCTCAATTGAAAAGTAAAATGTCACAACCTGAACAACCAGACATGAAGGAGTTGCAGGATTTGATGCATAGTGCAGAACAAGTGGGTAAACATACCTTACAGTGTGGTTTTGATGCTCTAGAGGCCTCATGTAGAGCTGCTGTTACAGGCTCAGTCATACGTAGGCATGCCTGGCTCAAGGAACAAGCCTTGCCTGATCATGTCAAAGCTAAATTACTAGACGCCCCTCTTCAAAAGGATGTACTATTTGGGGAAAATGCTGAGGAAGTATTACGGAAAATGGAGGAAAAGGCTAAATCAATGCAAACTGTGAAAGAATTTCTGCAGGTCCAACCCCCACGTTTTAGTAGAAATTGGCCTTCCAAAAACTGGTCCTTTCCTGCCACAGACAGACCCCAAAGAGGCAGATACAGGCGCCCGAAGGGCAGAGGACAAACACAAGGCTCGTACAGAGGCAGACAATGGCAAGCTCCTACACAAAGAGGTGGTGAGGACAACTCACAATCTTTCAGAATGCAAAACCAATGAATTTCCCCTTTGCATGCCAACCAGGTCTCAAATGGCAGCCCCCTTAGGAGGAAAGCTGGCACTATTCTCAAAAAATTGGCATATTGTCACAAAGGGCAAATGGATCCTGGACATTATAAACAGAGGCTACAAATTCCATTTTCATACCCTTCCAAAAATGAAAGGCATGCCAAACCTGCCACACAATCAAAGGGCAGAGGCACAAAAGCAAATTTCAGGTCTTATAAACATGAAAGCTATTCAAGAGGTACCTACACACGAACAAGGTCAGGTTTTTTATTCCAGGCTATTTCTGGTGCCAAGGAAGGGAAAAGATTGGAGACCGATTTTGGATCTTTCCATCCTAAACACATTCCTACTCGTACCAAAATTCAAGATGCTCACTCTACAGCAACTTCTTCCCATGCTGGGCAAGGAGTCTTGGCTGGTAACATTGGACCTCAAGGAGGCATACCTGCATGTCCCAATCGGACAAAATTGCAGAAGATACCTCAGATTTCTTGCAGGTTCAACCCATTATCAATTCTCTGCATTGCCCTTTGGTTTATCTACTGCCCAGAGTATTCACGAAATGCCTGGCATCAGTAATTGCCTACTGCAGACTTCAAGGGATACAAATATACCCTTATCTGGACGACTGCCTGATCCAAGCGGACAGCAAGCACATTCTTCTGAAATATCTGGCTTATGTAATAATATTATTAAACTCTCTAGGATACACAGTCAACAAAGAGAAATCAAGACTAATACCCTCTCGGAAGATAATTTTCCTGGGTGCCAATTTGGACACAAACACCCAGATGGCCTACCTCACGCCAGAGAAGCAGGGGCAACTAATTCAATATTTCAGAACACCAGGCTGACTGCAAGGAAAATCCTGCAGGCTCTGGGATTCATGGCATCTTGCATCTTACTAATCCCATGTGCAAAGTTGCATATGAGAAAACTACAATGGTACCTAAAAAACATATGGTCTCAACACAGCCACAGTTTGGAAACAATAATACCATTAATTCCATGTCTGCAAAAGGAATTTCTGTGGTGGGCTCAAGCATGCCAAACAAACACAGGTCTTCCATTCAGCAAGCCTCAAGCAAATCAAGTCATCACAGCAGACACCTCGGACTACGCCTGGGGGGTGCACATGACAGACCGGTGCATTCAGGGCAAATGGACCCAAAAAGAAAAGCACCTTCACATCAATCAAAAAGAAATGCTAGCAGTGATAAATGCTATTATAGCTTTCAAGGACCTTCTACCACCAGGTCAGCTATTGATAAGAACAGACAACACCACAGTTATGTGGTGCATAAACAAGCAGGGAGGAACACATTCTTATCCCCTATGCAGACAGGCCATGTCACTTTGGAACATGGCCATGGACTTGCAAATGGAACTACAAGCACAGTACTTGCCAGGCAAGGAAAACACGCAGGCAGACAACCTAAGCAGGAATATGACAGATCCACACGAATGGAAGTTGCATCCAAAAGTTTTTACAGAAATAATCCAAGAATGGGGAAGACCAGACATAGATCTCTTTGCCTCTCACAAAAATCATCAATTGACAAAATTCTGCTCAAGGATCTTCCATCCAAAGGCCTGGAGAGTGGACGCTCTCTCTTTCAGTTGGACATCAATGACAGTTTATGCCTTCCCACCTCTTCCTCTGCTGCCCAAAGTCCTATTGAAGACCAGAGCAGACAGACCAAAGATGATCCTCATTGCTCCGGACTGGCCAAGGCAACACTGGTACCCACTCCTGAAGAGCCTGACGCATTCCCCACCATGGACCCTGCCTCTAATGCCTCTTCTTCTGACTCAGCACAGCTTCAAAACTCATCACAGTCAGCTGAAAACACTCAATCTAGCCGCATGGAAGATTCCTTAGCATCGCAGCAGGCCCTGCTCTCCAAGGAGGTGCAGGATGTCATTTTATGCCAGAAGGCCATCAACTAGAAAAGCTTACTCTGCAAAATGGAAACGTTTTTGTGTTTGGAATGAGAAAAAGGGCCAGTGCCCTGGAAAACTGAATTTACCTCAAATACTACAATATTTGACTGAACTGCTAAGCAGTGGACTTTCGTTCTCCTCCATCAAAATCCATGCCTCAGCCATTTCTGCAGAATACAACACTGATCCACCTTTATTCTCTCACCCTCTATTAAGACAGTTCCTCAGAGGGGCTAAGAATTTAAGACCTCCAAGAAAACAACCAATACCTGCTTGGGATCTTAATTTCATTCTGGAAAAACTGACTTTGCCTCCTTTTGAGCCAGCTGCCTCATCAGATTTACAATATTTGTCCTGGAAAACAGCTTTCATTCTGGCTATCACTTCAGCTCGTAGAGTTTTAGAACTACAGGCTCTTATGGCCGTCCAGCCTTTTATCATCTTCCATCAGGACAGAGTTTCATTACGTACCAACCCGTCCTTTATGCCTAAAGTGGTATCCAGGGTAGCTTTAAATCAGGCCATACATTTACCTACTTTTTATCCTAATCCTCAAAACAAAGGGGAGAGATTACTGCATTCCTTGGACATCCACAGACAACTGCGTTATTATCTGGGCAGAACAAAACCTTTCAGAAAATCAGAACAGCTTTTTGTGGCCTATGCGGTAGGAGCTCAAGGAAAGTCAATATCCAAACAGACAATCTCAAAATGGATAGCCCACTGCATACGCTTTTGCTATTCCTTTCATGGCAAAACTGTACCTACAGGCATTAGAACTCATTCTACCAGGGCCACAGCCACCTCTACAGCCTTCCTCAGAGGAGTTCCTACCAAGGATATTTTAGAAGCAGCCACTTGGAGTTCTCTACATACCTTCTCCAAGCACTACAACCTACCATTATACTCCAAATCTAGAGCAGGCTTTGCCACTGCAGTCTTGCAGGGTATTTTGGCTCCTCCTAGCTCCACCTAGTGCCTACCACCCCTTTCTTAGCTTTGAGATTCTACCCATCTGTTATGACTGCAGCTGTATGCACGATGAACATAGTACAGGTTTGTACCTACCATAAATGTAGATGTTCGAGTGCTAATACAGCTGCAGTCCAGGTTTCCCTCCCTCCTTCCCCTCTAGGGGTCTTCTTTTATGGTGTATTTGCTTGCAACTACTGGTCTTTGATTATATTGCATTGCATTATTACATAATTTTATGTATTGCCTTCCTTCTGGGGGCACCTGACATCTGGGGCAAGAAAAACTGAAGAAAATGGCGTTGGCTGGTTATTTTATACCCCTGTCACACTGACGTCAGGGAAGAAGCGACGACAACTGACGCCGGACCTAGACTTTGGAATTCGGCCGACCGAGGACCCGCCTGACGGCAGGAGAACCCATCTGTTATGACTGCAGCTGTATTAGCACTCTAACATCTACATTTATGGTAGGTACAAAACTGTACTTTTGCTGATGAATCACAACAATGCAAGACATCCATAATAGACCTTCATTAGTGTAAAGAACACCATTACACATAAAACTAAAAAAATAAATACAAATGGAGAGATCCAGCTATACTTAACATAGCCACTCTGGTAAACAACTTATTTATATTTGTACATTTTACATATATACTTACACACAAATACTTCAGGTGTGAGCAATAATGCCATTCTTACATGCAAAGTGGTAGTTATAGTTGGACTTCATTTCCATTTCTTGTATTTTTTCAACTGTCATCTTGCTTGGATTCCACTTCTGCATTTTGCCACACTGTTTGACATTCTTTCAGGAAGTGGTATAATTCTTTATTCTATTTACAATTTTCTGTTTGGGTCTTGCACCATGGAGCTCAGGTTGTGATTCATAAGGGTCTGTCAGCCTCCTACTTACATGGTTATCAAACTGAAATTAATAAGTAAATAAACAGATAAACAGCTGAATAAAGAAATAAGGGGAATACATGAAATTATTTCAAACAGAGGATACTGCGGTGGTGGTGCTGTGGTAGCGTTGTCGCCTTAAAGTAAGACATTGTCCTGTTCGATTCTCAGCCAGAGCGTCTTCTGTGTGGAGACATGCATGAATGGGTGTACCTTCGTTGAAGGTTGTGCGTCAGGGCCGGCAACTTGGCAAGTAAAAATCTACTGCCAATCATTAGCGGACCGGAGTTCCGCTGTGGCAACCCCTAACTGGGAAAAGCCGAAAGACACAACATTTCAGAGGATAAGTTTAATTCGTGGTACCTTCAAGAGGTTGTTTTCATTACTTAATAAAGTAACAATTATATGTTTGTTTACTGCTACCTTGTTGCATGTGTTTATAGTTGGTACTCTTACAGGACAAAAACACAGTGGGGGGATATTCTGAAAGGAAAAATAGCACAGTGTGTAAAGCTAAATCTTGCAGTAATGACATTCAAATGAGATGGATTATAGAAATACATTTGTCAATAAACTGATGCTTTTGTCTGCATATATATTCTGTATGCAGCATGCACATGTGTAAGATAGTTGGTAATTATATATTAGGTTGACAAGGTCATATGTGTATATTAGGCGTGCAGTTCAAAAGACCATTGATGAGCATAGCCAGTTAAGCCTGAGCACTGTTGAATGAGTTAAGCTACATGGTCAAGAAGCACCGTGCTATATACTCCAAAGAGGATTTATGATTTCCAGGCTATTCATCCAGAATGATACTGAATACAGACCATGTGTAGTACTGCTTGACATGCATAGGAAGTTTATTCATTATGTATAGGATTCCTTGGGATAGAAATCTGTTGTGACAGCCATGTTCCATTTCTTTGCCTATAAATGATTACAGTCTTTATTGTGGGTATTCATGGTGGTATGCATTTTGCATAGCTGTAACAGGTCAAGCAGGATGGGAATGGGCTATGTACCCTACTGATGGACAGCACTCTGCTGAAGAATGGCATACAAAGCAAGAACTGACATGTCAACAATGCCATTTGAAACCTTGATGTAAGTATTGCCATGAACAGTAGGCCATAGTAAGGATTGTGGAAGGGTACACAGCTCAGCAAACTGTGTGGCATCAGTGTAAATGTCATAATGTGGGCTTTAAGACGAATTTTACATGTTATACCTTAGGTACCACAATATATTGCAGGTAATGTCAGCATGTTCGAGAAGGTGATACATAAGACAGGTGTTCCCATTCACATGCAAGAGTACCAGCAGGATGATCAAACATGCAGGAAGCTCCAGTCCGCAAAAGGTAGCGTGGGAAGGTGAAATGTGTGTTTTATAGGTTACACTCAGGTTCTGCAAATAAGACAACAATGCTAGGCATGGTAGAAGAGGTTATTTTTCAGCTATCTTTCATAATTATTTATTTATTTTATTTATTTTACATTTGTTAACCGGGCTGGTCTAACTGGATACATATCCGTTTTCAGTAGAGGCCCGAGGAGAAAAGCTCCAATACACAATAGAAGTACATATTTAAATTGTAAGATTCAAAGTATTGTTACAACAAGAGAATGCAGCTTACATATGCAGGAATGAAATTTTACATAGATGTTATATAACACTAAAGGACAGACAGGAAATTATACACAGAACATTGATTTCGTTAAAGATACTGAAAAATAGACTGAAATCAGAGATTTTCCTTATTACTAAAAGGAAAGAGAAATTTTAGTGATTTGCAATTAGGGAAATGGGCTAGGGAAGTGGACCTAGAAGTAATGAGATATGTAGTTAGTCAGGTTCTCGACATGGGCATGTCCATTGTGTGGAGAGATATTCTTTAAGGTTAGCTTTGAAATGATAGAGCGAAGAAGTAAGTCTAAGGTTGTTTGGCAGGGAGTTCCACTGCTTGCCAATGGAATTTGCATAAAGGGCATCCCCACCTGAGTTTTTTGCTTTAATGGTTAGGATCTGTATGCTGTTTGATGATCGGAGACTGTTGAGGTTAGTATATGGAGTTAGAATTTTGCACAGTGAGGGAGTTCTATCAGGATGGTTGATTATTTTATAAGCTTCGTGAGTTGGCTAAGTTTGAGGAGATTTGGCAGTTCCAACCAGCCAAGTCTTCGCAGATTAAGGCAATGATGGGTTCGATAAGGGAACCTGTAATAAATCTGGCAATGTGGTTATAGGCAAGAGAGCATGTTAAGTTCATGTTTATTGAGAAAAGAGAGGATCGGGAAGCATAGAGGAGGGAAGAGAGGAGATGGGTGCGAGCAATAGTTAATTTGGTAGTGGGAGTTAGGAAGTTTTAATTCTGTACATAGATCCTAGTTTTTGTTAACAGACTTTACTGTTTGGGTAATGTGTATGTCAAATTTGAGCTTATGATCAATAGTGACACCTAGCAGTTTGGTACTGGTGACAGGGGTTATGAGGGTCCCATTAGTGGATTTAATATGAAAGGTTGTGTTGTTAGTGTTTGGGAGTTCTTTACCTAGAGGTGAGAAGGCGTTGGGGAAGAAAAGTAATAGTTTGGTTTTAGCTGGGTTAAGTAGAAGTTTTAAGTCAGTGAACCATTTTTCAACTAGTGCAAAACAATGTTGTGTGGTCATTTGGAGATTCGAGAGAGGCCGGAGCAGATTAAGGTGGAGTCGTCGGTATTGTATGCAGGTGGATTTAGGGATGATTGATTGAAGGTCATTTATGAAGATGGAAAACAGAAGTGGGCCCAGTATTGAGCCCTGAGGAGCCTATGGTATTCGGGAGCAGTCCCGATATTCGGTTTTGCCATAGGACAGCTTGTTGCCTACCAGTGAGGTAGGAATTGAACCACTTTAGTGCTGTAGTGTCCTGTCGTAGGGTTTCAAGTATGTTGAGCCGGAATTGATGATTGACCATATCGAATGCTTTTGGTAGGTCCAGAAAGAGGCAGATGATATGAGTTTGTTATTGCGATTGTTGTTGATTGAGTCAATAAAGGAAAGGAGGGCAGTAGTTGTACTATGGTGCAGGCGAAAACCATGCTGGGCATTGGACAAGAGATTATTAGAGGTCAGATAGTGAAGAAGTTGTTTGTGGATGCATCTTTCCATGATTTTCGCTATGGGGGACAGGATGGCTATTGGTCTATAATTTGACATTTCCAGGGAGGTACCTCCTTTGTGAAGTGGAATGATATAGGAAGTCTTCCAGATTGAGGGAATGTTCATCTCAGTTATAGATCTGTTTATTAGGATTGATATGGGGTAGGCTATTTCATCAGATGCAATTTGTAAGAATTCCGCAGGAAGGTGGTCAGCCGCTAGGGTAGTTGGTTTGAGTTTTTTTAGGAGGGAGCGTACATAGGAGGAAGAGACTGGCTTTAAACTAAAGGGGGTAGGGTTGTCACGTCGCAGTTTAGCAGCAGGTGGGGAAGTGGAGGTAAGGTGACTGGCTAAAGTTTGGATAGTCTCAGTGAAGAAGGAGTTAAAGGTGTTGGCTACTTCTTCTTGGCCTTTCTCTAAGAGTTTCTCAGGGGTTGGGGTGGAAGTTTTGCCTGGGTGCAGAAGGTTGTTAAAACCTGCCCAGAATTTCTTTGGATTGTTCTGGTGTTTTTGCTGGAGGCTGCAGAAGTATTGTTTTTTGTCTTGGGTTATGGCAGTTTTCGTGGCATTTCTTAGTTGTTGAAATTTAAAACGGTCTTGGGGGGTTTTTGTGGCTCTCCATTTTTCCCAGGCTTGGTCGCGAAGTTTGATTTTGGATTTAGTATCAGTAGTGAGCCAAGGTGCTATGCGAGTTTTGGTTCTAATTTGTCTATGTGGAGCATGTGAGTCAAGTATCATAAGCGTTGTACCTCCCTGTTCTTAATTTCTTGATGCTCCCCCATGATGTCCTTGCGCACTGCACATGAGAAGCTGCTGGCATGCTAAATGAGCATGGAATCTAACTGAGCGCGGGGTGTATCTTTGGGGTCCAAGTTTCATCACCCCACAGTTTGTTTTCTTCAATACAGCCCATACTGAAGGTGGGTAAGCAGAGCACCCTTCTCATGGCAGAAAACTGCTTCTTAAGTACCAGTTTATGATCAAACTGTGTGAGTGGATTTCTGTGTTGTAGGCACAGTGTTTGGTACTGTTGTAGGCATTGTACTACATTTCATTCTGTGGCTCCTGAGGCTTGAGACAGCCACTGGTTCTTCACCTCCTGATCAGTCATAGGCTGTTCCCGTTTATCATTAGAATATTCTTATTTTAACCAACTAACTGCTCCACATAGGGATGATAAACAACAGGCTATGTAAAACAAACTGTTGTATTACTGATGACATATATTTTGGAGTTTGTCCCATAAGGGTCACACTACTTCCCCATGCCTTTGTGCAGCCAACTGATTGCTTGCCAGGTGTAATGCTGCCTTCAACTTGTTTTAATTAACCTCTAACAGTAGCAGGGTTCGTGCCCTCCATTGTTTTACTGCTATGAGGCATGTAACTGGGCAACCTTGCATCTTCCTATTCTTTCTAAACTGCTGTAGTACCCTTTAGTAAGCCACCTAATTACCTGTACTGAGGGTGTTTATTAGCTGTTGTTCTCATACGTCCACTGATGCTTTGAATTAATCTGTACCCACACTGGTACTGGTGCTGTTTCGAGTGCCACTCTCTTGAATTGAGCCCACTGTTAAAGCAGCATAGTGTAAAATGTCCAGTTATTCTTCACTTCACCCTTTTTGCTGATTGCTCTCTGCCTGAACTATACGTATGTTGTCCAATTTTGATCTGGAAGTACCTTGTTTGCCGTTTGTATATCCAGGAAGAAGTCCATCTCTGTAATGGTAAATTAATGTCTACATGTAATTACTCTTGGCTGCCTGCTGCTGAGCATGCTTCCTCCTAAGTACCTCTCCCCATCAATTTTTTTATGAATATGGCAAAATTTATCCTGAAAAAAAATGTAGTGCGGTCTGAGAGTGTGCCAACACACAAGCAAGATTATCAACTCTAAAAATTTAGATGACTGGAGGCAAGAGTACTCTTGTTACTTGATAGGTTTATAGGTGGTTACTAGGCTACTGACCCAAACGTCTTTATAAGCCTAGCCATGTGTACCCAGTACAATACTACAGAAACCCAATATAAAGGATCTAGCCTAAACTCAAGATCTTAGTTAGCAATGACTGCTCGTATTTAGGAGGGTCATAGTTGAAATCTCTGGCAAGGAATTTATGGTTTTCCATCCAGTCATCCAGACTACACACAAACAGGGTCATAGAGGGCTTTGTATGATGTGAATTGGCAGTCTGTTCCAGATGAGTGGCAACCTCTGAGAGACATATCTGTCTCTCCAGCAGGCCCTACTTATGTCACAGGCCAGGTGACGTTCCCTGGAGCAAGTGACCCTTATCCCATCTGACTTGTGGTTATGCAGCATTTCCATTAGGTTTGGATGTGAGAGTGATCTGTAGGCCAGGCACAAGTGTTCTCTAAGTAGTCTGTATGCAACTGAGTACAGTGACGGTGACTTCTATATGTCAGTGTATGACATGTGGTGGAGACCCTGTAATTTTCTTGGTTAGAAATCTCCGAGGTCTCTCAAGTTGCTGCAGGTCCCTGGTAAGGTACATACCAAAGGAAGCCTTGTACTCAGTTATTGGCCTGGTAAGGGTCAAGTACATGGTGAGTTATGACCTCTTTTGCTCTTGAGGCAATGACTTAGATAATGAGGCGAGCAACGAAGAATGCCTTCCTTACCACAGTAGACACATGGTGGTGAAAGTTTGGGCTAAAGTCAGCTTGCATTCCCAAGTCTCTCACTACTGAGTTGTTTCGTTAGGGTATTATTATTATATGATAGCCTGCAGGGATATCGTTTTTACAAAAGGGGATGGGATGATAATGCATTTTTAGCACTGAGTTTGAGTCCACAGCTTTGGCACCAACCATTGATTTTGGTAAAGTCTCTCTTGAAGTATATTGACATTGTTTGGGGATTCAGTGATTGCACCTAATTTGCAGTCACCATCAAACTTAGTCAGGCACAGCCCCTCTGTTTTTGCCTGAACATCTGAGAAGTATATTCCAAACAATTGGGGGCCCAGCACTGACCACTGTAGAACTCCACTGCTGACAGTTCTGCTGGTTGAGGTAAAGTCCCCAACTGAGTGTGATCTGATGGTGAGACAGTTAGCAACCCACCTGACAACATAAGGGTTGATATTTAACAGAGAGTTTATCAATGATGCCCAAATGTGGACTGTGTCAAAGGCCTTTGCTAAGTCAAGGTAGACTGTATGCACAGATTTCCCTTCATTTATGGCTCTGGTGGCGTTTTTGAAGAAGTCTACCAGGTTTAACAGGCATGACCTGTTTTTGACCAAACCAAGCTGTGTCTGATCAAGGGTTTGGGGCTCACCTATGTCCTTATTTATAGGGTCAGTGATTATTCGATGTCCTTCATGGATGCATCTGCAGTCATAACAACTGGGTTGTCCTGTCGTCAGGCAGCCCTTCAGTCGGCCGGATTCCAAAGTCCGGGTCCGGCTTCGGCTGATGTCGCACTCCACCCGACGTCATCTCTGTTGGTCTTCGGGTATAAAGGCATCAGCCGACGCCATTTTCTTCAGTCTTTCTTGCCGCGTGGCGCCCGAAGCAGAAGCTGTTCGCAAGTGCCGGTCGGTCGGATCCAGAGATTACTTCTCCCGAATACTACTTCGAAGACTTCTAAAGCTAAGTACCCCGTTGGGGACTCTTTCTTGCCTCAGCCGATGTCAGAAAAAGTTAACAATTGTTTAACCTGTGGGAAACAAATACCTCATAAAGATTTCCACTCTTACTGTCTGCCTTGTTTAGGCCCAGCCCACGACGTAGCAGCCTGTTCGGCCTGTGCTTCTTTCAACCGACGAACGCTTAGGCGTCGGTCTGAGTTTGCAGAACAGTTTTTCGGTTCTGATTTTGCGTACATTATGCCGTCGGATCCTCCGACTACCCAATCTTCCAAAAAACGCAAAGATAAAGACCGACACTCGCGGTCCACGGTTTCGGCTGAAACCATGGTTAAGCAAACCGCGAGTGTCTCGGTTTCGGCCGAAACCGAGAAAACTGATCTAAGTACAGCTGAACCTATTCCTACAACTGAGGCCCCTGCTACAACTCTTGAATCGACCTCAGAAATTTTACCCACTACGGTGGTTGACTTATCAGACACCATCCCTTTGGATGTCTCTACCCCAGCACGTGGTGCTGCTAGGCCTCCAGCAGCCATGTCCATTAAGGCCTTCGCCAGGGCTAAAGCAGCCAAGACTACTAAAACAATGCCTGTTAAACCCCCCACATCCAGGCCCTCTTCTAGTTCTCAAATGCTTACATTGGCAGAAGATTTAATTTCTTTAATTAGAGGATCTCAATCTCACCCAGACAGGGCCTCTCAGCCCCCAGAGAAGAGACCTAGGGCAGAGCCCCCTGAGCCAGTGTCCTCTGACCAATCTGCTGATGA
The DNA here is from genome assembly GCF_019279795.1 of Protopterus annectens. Taxonomy (NCBI): domain Eukaryota; kingdom Metazoa; phylum Chordata; order Ceratodontiformes; family Protopteridae; genus Protopterus; species Protopterus annectens. The sequence continues at coordinate 1,512,331,836 of NC_056741.1, forward strand.
ATCAGACATAACTGACCAGCCTGAGGCTCCCTTCTCCAATTTTGAAGATTCTGATGCTGAAGAATCCATTCCTGCTGCTTCCCCACCAGAAGAATTCTCCTTTGGGGAAACCTTGCATGCCATGCGAGAACAGTTCCAATGGCAGCAACAGGATTTTTCAGACTCCAGAAAAAGACTTAGGACCTTTCTGCACCTCCCACAGCACAGGCCCTTAGCTATACCTCCTGTTCTCTCTGTGGTGGATGATGCTTTCAATGATGTTTGCTCCGCTCCAGATTCTTTACCCCTAGCCCCTGCCAAACCAGACAGATTTTACAGGGTACCAGATACTCATCACCACCTTTACAAGGCCCCACTTGCAGACCCAGAAACTATATCCCAGGGTCCCAAGGCAGTAGTCATGACCATAGCTAAAAACCCTACTCCTTCTGAAAGGGAAGCAAGGTCATTAGACAGATGGGGTAAAAAGGTCTGCACTTCAGCTACTCTCTCAGCTAGAGCTTTAAACTGTCAGTTTCACATGATACAATACCAAGAGTTTATGCTTGTTCAGTTAACTAAAAAACTAACCACTGATGAATCTCTTGATAAGAAATATGTATTAGAGATGGTAAATAACATACAACAGGTTAGCAACCATTCCTTAAAATGTGGCTATGATGCACTGGAGGCTTCATTTAGATCAGCCATGACAGGCACAGTGATAAGAAGGCATGCATGGCTAAAGGAACAAGTTTTACCGGATCATGTTAAAGCTAAGCTGCTAGATGCTCCTATGGACAAGACAAGTTTGTTTGGTACACCTGCCCAGCAGGTTATGAAGAAAATGGAAGAAAAAGCAAAATCTGTTCAAACTGTTAAAGATTTCTTGCAGGTTCAACCCCCAAGGTTTAGCAGGAACTGGCCTGCCAAAAATTGGTCCTTTCCTGACTCCACAAAATTTCAAAGGGGCAGGAATAGACGTTCCAGAGGCAGAAACCAATCCAGAGGAGGTGCCTACAGAGACCGACAGTGGCAAGGTAACAACAGAGCCACAGACACAGCCACTGCCACTACATCAGCACAACCTCAGTGACTTAACCCTAAATCCGCCTACCAGGGAACAAATAGCAGCTCCTCTAGGCGGAAAGTTAACCTTATTTTCAAACAACTGGCACTACATAACAAAAGACAAGTGGATTCTACAAACCATAGATCAAGGTTATCGGTTTCACTTCCACACTTTACCAGTCAAAAGAGGAATGCCAAATCTACCTCCAAATCAAAAAACAGAGGCTCTACGCCAGATAATGGAGTTAGCAAACATGAGAGCTGTGGAAAGAGTGCCAACAGCAGAGCAAGGAACAGGGTTCTATTCCAGACTATTCCTAGTTCCAAGAAAGGAAAAAAGTTGGAGACCAATTCTCGACCTGTCCACCTTAAATACATACATCATTGTCCCAAAATTCAAAATGCTGACCCTACAGCAACTTCTTCCCATGCTGGGCAAGGAGTCTTGGCTGGTAACTCTAGATCTCAAGGAGGCATACCTGCACGTCCCCATTCGACCAATCTGCAGAAGATACCTCAGATTTCTTGCAGGATCAGAGCACTATCAATTCTCAGCATTGCCCTTTGGCTTATCTACTGCCCAGAGTATTCACGAAATGCCTGGCATCAGTAATCGCCCATTGCAGACTACAGGGAATTCAAATTTACCCATACCTGGACGACTGCCTGCTACAAGGGGACAACAAAAGCAAGCTGACAACAGATTTACAAAGGGTCATTTACTTGCTACAAGCACTGGGATACACAGTCAATTTACAAAAGTCAAGGCTGATACCATCCCAAACAAGGACATTCTTGGGCGGAATTGGACACAGTAAAACAAATGGCATTCCTGACTACAGAAAACAAAAGAACTTCCTCTTTACTTCTTGGCACTAACAAAACTGAACAAGTTAACAGCAAGAAAAGTACTGCAGGCCTTGGGCTTCATGGCATCATGCATAATCTTGGTTCCATTTGCCAGACTACATATGAGAAAACTACAGTGGTACCTAAAGAATTTATGGTCCCAACACAGACACAGTCTAGAAACAGAAATCCCACTAATTCCATGCTTAAAACAGGAGTTCCTATGGTGGGCTCAGGCATGCCAGTCAAACCCAGGCCTACCCTTTCGCAGATGTCAAGCAAGCCAGACCATCACAACAGACGCTTCAGACCTAGGATGGGGGGCCCACATGCTGGACAAATGCGTGCAAGGATTGTGGACACAGGATCAACTTCACCTGCACATCAACCTAAAAGAAATGCTGGCAGTAAAACTGGCAATCCAAAAGTTCAAACCATTTCTCAAAGAGGGCCAGTTGATGATAAGGACAGACAACACCACAGTCATGTGGTACATCAACAAACAGGGAGGCACTCATTCATACCCCCTATGCAGAATGACCTTGGAGCTGTGGACCCTGGCACTCAGCTACAACATCCAGTTACAGGCAATATTTGTACTGGGGAAAGACAATACTCTAGCAGACATATTAAGCAGAACCACTTCGGATGCCCACGAATGGAAGCTGCACCCGGACATCTTCAACACCATCTCAAAGAAATGGGGAATGCCACAGATAGACCTATTCGCATCACCTCTCAATCACCAGCTCAAAAAATTCTGCACAAGGACCTTCCACCCACTAGCATGGAAGGTGGATTCGCTCTCCTTCAACTGGAAAGGCCTATCAGCATATGCATTCCCACCTCTTCTTTTGATACACAAGGTACTACTAAAAATCAAGGAAGAACGTCCAAGGATAATCCTGATAGCTCCGAACTGGCCAAGACAACACTGGTACCCACTACTGAGGAGCATGTCTCGGAACAATATGTGGCCAATACCCCTGATGCCTTTGATGTTAACTCAGAACAACTACAGCATCATACATCCAAACCTAAAAACGTTGCAACTGACTGCATGGAACATCACATAGCAGCAGATAATCCAGAACTTTCCCAAAGAGTAAAAGACATTATTCTTGAAGCACGCAGACCTTCAACAAGAAGGAACTATGCTGGAAAATGGAAAAGGTTTGTCATTTGGAGTACGGAAAGAGGAAAAGATGTGTCAAACATAGATATGCCTAACATTCTGGAGTATCTTCTTCATTCAGGCCTGTCCTACTCCTCCATCAAGATACATGCATCAGCTATTTCAGCAGAATACAGCTTTGATCCACCTGTTTTTTCGCACCCTTTGCTCAGGCAGTTCCTCAGAGGAATCAAGAATGTAAAACCTCCAAGGAAACCGCCATTACCAGCTTGGGATTTAAATTTTGTGCTAGAAAAATTGACACTATCACCCTTTGAACCAGCAGCAACAGCAGACCTACAACACCTGTCATGGAAAACTGCTTTCCTACTGGCAATTACTTCAGCAAGGAGGGTTTCAGAACTACAGGCCTTAATGGCAGTGCAACCCTTCCTAATCTTCCACCAAGATAGAGTGTCCATGAGGACTAATCCTACATTTATGCCGAAGGTGGTATCCAGAGTGTCTTTAAACCAGGCAATCCACCTACCTACCTTCTTTCCCAACCCACAAAACAGAGGGGAAAGAATACTGCATACCTTGGATGTACACAGACAGCTACGCTACTACTTGGACAGAACAAAAAATAGCAGAAAGACTGACCAACTTTTTGTAGCCTATGCAACAGGAAGGGAAGGAAATGCTATTTCCAAACAGACAATCTCCAAATGGATAGGAAATTGCATACGATTCTGTTACTCCTTCCATGGAAAACCAATTCCACAGAACATAAGACCTCATTCTACAAGGGCAACAGCCACTACCACAGCCTTCTTACGAGGAGTGGCAACCAAAGACATTATTGAGGCGGCTACTTGGACCTCCGTGCATACATTTGCCAAGCATTATAATTTGCCTCTATATTCCAGATCCCGAGCAGGGTTTGCCACTGCTGTACTGCAAGGGATCCTAAACACACCATAATCTACTTTTATCCTCCTCCCTAGTTGGCTATGGTATTCTACCCAGTTGTTATGACTGCAGATGCATCCATGAAGGACATAGTACAGTTTTGTACCTACCATAAATGTAGATGTCCGAACTGGATAGCATCTGCAGTCAGGATTACCCTCCCTCCTTCCCCTCTGTGGTACTCCTAGGGTGTTTACCCTCCTAATAGCTAGCTGTTGGGGAGTCTTTTATGGTGTATTTGTTTGTATATATGTACATACATGCTTATTGTTGTGTTTACCTCTATCTATTTGGAAACATTGGCATCCATCCAAATTTTAGCCTGCAAGAGGGCTTCTGGCATCTGGGGCAAGAAACACTGAAGAAAATGGCATCGGCTGATGCCTTTATACCCGAAGACCAACAGAGATGACGTCGGGTGGAGTGCGACATCAGCCGAAGCCGGACCCGGACTTTGGAATCCGGCCGACTGAAGGGCTGCCTGACGACAGGACAACCCAGTTGTTATGACTGCAGATGCTATCCAGTTCGGACATCTACATTTATGGTAGGTACAAAACTGTACTTTCCATGACCTTTCAGATAAGGCTGGTTAAGCTTATGGGTCTATAATTTCTGCAGTCTGAGTCACACTTTTAATACCCTTGTCAAGTTGCATATGACAAATGGAAAAAAAAAACTGTTACTTGTAAAACTAGCAATAAAGGGTCAGTGACACGAATGCTGTTAGGAGCAGCTATACTGTCACCTTAGTCAAAATACCTCCTGCAAGACCGTGTATGAGAAGTGTGCCTTTATATATGGATTGTGCTATCCCAAGCAAAACCAAGACTCACTCCTCCAAGAAAAGGAAACCAGTCTGGAAACTAATGCAGAAAAGAGTAAAATCCCAAGAGGGGAAGACATCCCTGCTTTGTATCAGCAAGAAACTATGATCCCCTCATAAAATCATCCAAGGCTAGCTTCGAAAGAAAAATTGCCAAGGACTCCTAAGGTAACCACAAGGGATTTTTTAGCTATGTCAAGAATCTAAGTGGCAATTTCCAGATCTTCTCGGAGTTAGTGCAGAATGGCACAAAATACACTGAACCGACCGATATCGCCAACATCCTGGCAGAAAGGTTCAGTGCAAACATCACCCCCCCTCTCACCTCCAGTAGGGCCCATAACCATACCAGAAGAATGTAGTGCCCCAGAAATCAGACACTCCGGTTAAAACAGCCCTCTCCAAAGCCAAAAACACAGCATCACTGGGACCGGATGGTGTCCCAGGCTGCGTCCTGCATGAGCACAAAGGTGAACTAACCCCTCACCTAAGCACACTGTTCAAACTCAGCCTCTCCACAGGCTACGTGCCCATAGAGTGGCGCACAGCAACGGTTATTACGCTCCACAAAGGTGGAGCCACAACAGACCCCGGGAACTATCGCCCTATAAGCCTAACAAGCTTGGTCTGCAAGGCTATGGAGCGCATCATCATGGATCTCATTAACAGAGACATTGGGAACCTCCAAACACTGGACCCTACCCAGTTCGGCTTTAAGGGCAGAGAGTACAATGCCTCATTTGGGATGTACCTTACAAAACACCTGCAACAGCTGGAAAGACCACAAAAGTATCTCGCCAAGAGGATCACTGGCCTCAAACAGATGCTCTATGCAGCTCGACTGAAGAAACTCCAGCTGTACTCTGTTGCATACCGCCTACTCAGAGGTGATCTCTGCCTGACATACAAGGCCATGTCCAACCCAGAATTGATGGATATGCTCCACCTAAAGAAAACCATATCCCCTCGAGCCACATGCTGTAGGGATCTAAACCTCACCACAACAATAAATAGGACGTGCTGGAGGGACAGATTCCTGTCTCAGAGACTTCCCATACTCTGGAACAAGATTCCAATCTACATTAGGCAGAGCTCCTCACTAACGCTCTTTAAGAGAAGCCTTGACGATTGGATGGGAAACAGGAAGTTTATCCCAGGGATCACTTCAGTGGCTGTGCTGGACAGAGGCACAGGGAACTAATCTAAGGGGGTGGCGGAAGCTAACATTCCGGCTAGGCTTATAAATGCCTTTGGGCAGATAGCCTAGTACCTACCTATGAACTTATATGTATATATCCACCAACATACCACACAAATAGGTGTGTATATGTCTGTATGCATAAACAGAGGCACACAAATTCAGAAACAGCTTTTATATATATATTTGTGTGTGTGTATATATATATATATATATATATATATATATATATATATATATACATATATATATATGTATATATATATATATATATATATATATATATGTATATATATGTATGTATGTATATATATAAAAAGTTGTGTGTGTGTGTGTATATATATATATATATATATATATATCTTCTTTCGGCTTTTCCCAGTTAGGGGTCGCCACAGCAGATCACCTGTCCGCTCACGATTGGCAGTAGAGTTTTTACAGTGTCGAGTTGCCGGCCCAGCACCCAACCTTCACCAGAAGGCACACACATGCCTAGGGCCAATTTAGTGTGTCCAGTCCACCTACAGTATGTCTTTGGGATGTGGGAGGAAACTGGAGCACCCAGAGGAAACCCACGCGACCACAGGGAGGACATGCAGACTCTGCACAGAAGGCACCCCAGCCGTGGGTCGAACCGGAGAACCTCTTGCTGTGAGGCAACAACGCTAACCACTGCACCACTGTTATATGTGTGTGTGTGTGTGTGTGTGTGTGTGTATATATATATATATATATCTATATAAAATGTGTGTGTATGTGTATATATATATATATATATATATATATATATATATATATATATATACATATATATATATATATATATATATATATATATATATATATATATACACACACACACACACACACACACACACACACACACACACACACACACACACACATATATATATATATATATATATATATATATATATATATATATATATATATACACTTTTATGTGTGTGTAGACATACAAATATATGTGGATCTATAAAGACATAAAGGTATACAGCAAATAAATTTTAAACAACCAAAGCAATACATATGATAAACACACAGTGACACATGCATTTATTTATTTAAATTATTATCTATTTCCATCTTGGGCAGCCACGGTGGTGCAGTGGTTAGGATTGTCGCCTCACAGTAAGAGGGTCTCCGGTTCAATCCTCTACTGGGGAGCCTTCTGTGCAGAGTCTGCATGTCCTCCCTGTGGTTGCGTGGGTTTCCTCCCACATCCCAAAGGCATGCTGCAGGTGGATTGGACACTATAAATTGGCCTTAGGTGTGTGTGTGTGTGTGTGTGTGTGTGTGTGTGTGTGTGTGTGTGTGTGTGTGTGTGTGTGTGTGTGTGTGTGTGTGCCTTCTGTGGAAGGCTGGGCGCCGGGCTGGCAACTCGACACTGTAAAACTCCACTGCCAATCCTGAGCGGACAGGTGATCCGCTGTGGCAACACCTAACCGGGAAAAAGCCGAAAGAAGATCTATTTCCATCTTGATAAGGGGGTAAGTGGTCTCATCAAAACAGCCGTCTGCATCACAAAAGAGGCAAGTTTGAGAAAAGTTATGAGAATTCCTAGATTAACAGTGAAGTATACCACTAAAACAATTATGTGTGCTGCATACAAAGTTTTAATAAAATCCATGCGTTAGCCATATCTCTCAACTGTACAGATTTTCATAGAATGTACACATATTTACCTCATATTTTGGTCCATTTTTTTCATATATTTGTGGTTTTCTGGCAAATTAGTGGCAAATCATTAAAGAGTGAAGTTAGAAAATAGACAGAAATTTGAATTTTATACTTCATACCCTTCAGAATATTCATGCTAATGCAAAACCTGTTAGTCTGTTAACTTTCTAAGTTTGTAAGAGCAATATTTAAAAATCATCCCTGTTGTTGGACCTTTGTTCCACTTTTGTTTATGGCTTTGTCCAGATTACTTGCTGTAAGAGGTTGAGAGGTATGAATTTATCACTTATCCAGCATATGCAAATTTGACAAGATAATCAACAATGCCTTGAATTGCAAGCCAGTCAGTAAGACATATCAAGGCTGTGGTTTTACAAGCACATGTATATAAACTTAGTACAGTAACACGATTGAATTTCAGAGTTGTCTTGACATGTTTTTATTGAAACATTATAAGATTTTATTCTTCTACAATCTTAGGAAATTTGCAACTCAGTGGGTTTGTTTTCAAGATGCGACTGTCCAAAGCAATGATGTCCTATGAAATGAGGGAAACTTGTCTTCTAAATGTATGTCTGAGTTAGTACATGCACTAGAAGGAATACTGTTGCTGACCATATGAAAAATAATTACCAGTGAAGGGAAAAAAGCATGTAGCAACAAGCATGAAGCAAACAAACAAAAGAAAATACAACTGCCTAAGTTGGGATAATCATTCCAGTAAGTTTTACCAAAAAAAAAAAAAAAAGCAAATACTAAAGATGTAATTTCATTGCTGCAAAGGCTTCAGATCTAAGTATGACTATATAGAGGCTAAACCACAGCTAATCAAATAAATAGCTGGGTGGGGGGAAGGAAAATGCAAAAGAATAAACTGTAAACTGTTAGCATTTCCTGTATTGACCATCCCCCACTGAAGTTTGTGAAATCTGACCTGCAGTACACTAATAAAGCTTCTCTGAAAATCCTGCCTCTGTGAACGTATGACTTGCACTGCACTAAAAAGGTAAACAAAGTACTCCAGCAAGCAACTGATTTTAGAAACGAGATAGTGCCCCTTTAAGTGCTCTCAGAAAATGTCCATAACGGATGGCCATGGGAACTGCGTTACTGTTTAGGGGCCATCCATTTACAGGAGACCTGCCTATTTTGTCATGCATTTAGTCCTAGGGTGTTGCAGGAAAGGAAGAACAAGCTCATCCTAAAAGGTCTTAAACCTTCCTTCAAGGAAGATTTGTCTAGTTTCCTCCTCATCCTCTAAATCTACCAAGGGAAAGTCAAAATCTGCTAAGAGGCACTCCCCATCGCCGGCTGGTGTCTCGGAACCACCTGTTAAAGTTTCAAAAACTGTCTCATCGGCTCCACAGACCTCGGAGCTGACTGAGAGTGATATTGTTGTTGCAGGGTCGGTTCCAAGTATTTCAGAGCTGATTGCTGACACTATTGGGACTGCTTCTCGGAGTCACTCTATGGACCCTCTACCGGCCTCCTTGTTATTGAAGTCTGCTGTACCTCTGAGATTTCAATCTCCTACTATGTCATCCAGGTCTTCCAGGAGTTTTATTGGAAGAAGATGTGGAGAGGGTAGTGCTGAAACTTTTAAAGTCGTTTGTTTTGCCTAAATTGTTGTTGGCTCCAACCCAGTCGGCTCCGGAGCCACTCGAGCCCATTCATCCCTCTGTGTTCATTCCTCTTCCGAGCCATGCTGGTCTTTCAGACCCAGAGTGCTTGGTACCACCAGTGGAATCTTCGGCTCCAGCTCCCCTTGTGGCGGTTCCGGAGCCGAGTTCTGCTCCGACACTTTCATTGCCATCCGTAATGTCCAGGGGCCGAAGCTCTCCAGTCAGCCCTGACAGGGATGCTTGGAACCGAACAACTTCAGTTCCGAGTCTTCCTCTCAGCGTGTTGGCTAGGGAGAGTTCGGACACTGTGTCTATCTCGGAGCCGATGGCTCTGGCGCCGAAGGTATCTTTGGTCTCCTGGGAGCCGGGGAGGTACTCGGAGCTGGCGAGGTCGGCCATCGAGATGATGAGGAATGTGCTGTCCTGATCGTCAGCTCCTACTTGGCGGTACCAGCACTCTCCCCCCTATAGCACCTACTTCTGTCTCAGCTCCTACTCCCTCCAGCGACAGCAGAGACCCTCAGCCTCAGGAGCCACCAGCTGGTGGCCCCCACTCTTCCGAGACCTCCCCGGAATGTCCTTCTGAGGAGCCCCCATGGAAGAGGACTTGTAAGAGGAAGCATGTTGACTCCCAGGATGAGTCTTTGACATTTGCCACTGACCTCGAGGAGTTGGAAGGGTCCCCCAAGTCGTCCTCTGATGATGTCTCCTTCGTAGACATTCTGGAGATCCTTAAACAGAGGTGCGGCTGGCCCACTGTCGCCCCTTCTGATGAAGAGTCTGTGTACCTGAAGGCTTTCAGGTCTCAACCTTCTGCCTCTTGGGTGTCTCCACCTTTCAACAAACTTATGGATTTAGTTAGTCGAAAGGTGTGGGATACTCCTGATGCCATGGAGCCTGTCCCCAGGAGACTGAACCAAGTTCCTTTCTCCCTCTCCAGAAAAAGACTTTTTATCTAAAGATATGCCTGTAGATGCCATGGTGGTGGCGACGGCCACTAAGAAGGAGTTAGCTGAGACGACAACTTCTGTTCATCTACTGAATAAGGAGTCTCAAATGATGGACGTATATGGGAAGCGTATCTTTTCTTTAGCGGCATTTACCCTTAGATCGCTGAATTACCTTACTCACTTTGCGAGGCTTCAGAGAGATCTCCTTTAAAGAGTTAGGAGACTCTTTACAAGGTACATGTACTGAGGGAGCCCCTGAAAAGGTTTATGCCCAGTTGTCTACCTTGAACTCTATCCTTAATTCTTCCATGCAGCTTATTTCGTATGTGGCCGATGGAGCGAGTAGAGCAGCGGGTTCAGGAATTTCCCTGAGACGTTATTCCTGGACGCGTTTGTGTAAATTTGTGGAACTGTTTGTCTACCTTTACCAATGCCCCCTCTGACGGTTCCTCATTGTTTGGATCCAAGGTAAAGGATGCTCTCACCCTGTGCAAACAAGAAGGAAAAACACTCTCTGCCATGGGAGTACATTTTACTGTTCCCTCTAGACCATACCCTAAAGGTCAGAGGGGCGATAAGATGTGGTTCAAGAAGTCCCAGAAGTTTTTCCAGGAGGCACAGGGTGACTCCTCCTTCACAGGCAGAGAAGGAGGAGAAAATGGTAGACGTTGCCCTAGAGGCAGGGGCGGTCCGCAAAACTAGGGAGGATGCGATTCTTTTCGGTGCCAGCCTTACCAGCGCTCCTGATGTGGAGCCCGACTGTGCTTCTCTGGGGCTGGTTGGGGGTCGCATTTCTTTGTATCCAGAAGCCTGGCTAAGTATCACTCAAGACAAGTGGGTACAAAGAATTATTACCAGAGGTTATGTCATACCCTTTTCTCTTCCACCCTTTGTTCCCAAAAAGATCCCAGATGTTCCACCCAGTCACAGGGATCAGGCAACTGTGGAGGTCAACAAGCTGCTGTCAAAAATAGTCATCCAAACTGTCCCAGCAGCCCAAATAGGATCCGGAACTTACTTCAGATTATTTTTAGTGCCAGAATGTACAGGGGACTGGAGGCCCATTCTGGACCTCAGCAGATTGAACGAATCAGTAAAGAAGGACAAGTTCCAGATGTTAACACTGCAGTCTTATACTCCCATTGTTAGGGAAAGACAATTGGATGTGCTCAGTAGATCTCCTACCACCACATAAAAATGGACAGGGTGTCAAGGAGTCATCTACGCTTCTGGCTGGGAGCCAGTCACTACCATTTCTGTGCTCTGCCCTTTGGCCTCACCACAGCCCCCAGGGTATTCACCAAATGTATGGCAGTAGTGACAGCTCACTTGAGACGTCAAGGATTCCAGGTGTTTCCGTATTTGGACAACTGGCTCCTGACCACCCCCACCAGGCATCTACTCCTTCAGAGCAGGGATGCTACTATTCAGCTTTATGTCTGCTGGGAATCTCTATAAATTGGGAAAAAATTGGCCTTATTGCCCTCTCAATCTGTGATTTTATAGGCGCAGAGATAGACACAGTAAACATGGTGGCTCGTCTTCCTGCTGAAAGGGCACAGAACCTGGTTCTTCAAATTCAGCGTCTTCTCCCCTTACGAAGGGTCAAAGCCAAGATTGTTCTGCAGCTCCTTGGGACCATGGCATACACCATACTATTAGTGCCACTAGTCAGGTTACACATGAAAATTCTTCAGTGGCTTCTGTCATTTATTTTATTATTATTGATTTGAAGTTTGTTTGCCAGGATGGTCCATTGGGCCGAGTGAACCCATTTTCAATGGAGTCCTGGGGAGAAAAGTTCCATATCAGGTAAAAATATAAAATAAAGTAAAAAGTAAAAAATGCAATACAATAGCATAATATCAGGTAAAAATAAAATAAAGTAAAAAATACAATACAATAGCGTAATAGTTTGTAAAAGTGAACAGAAGAGTACATATAAGCATGTGAAAATGTTAATACAGCTGGAATGTGAAGCATAGTGACAATTCATATCAATTTATAATTTTTTTTTTTTTTTTATTAAGGAATGTTAAATGAAGGCAATAGTTAGTAGGTATATGCAGGAGATATTAACTTAAGAGGTTATTTACAGTGTGTGTGTTTCCACAGGGGGTGTGATTGTAGACTGGGGAAGGTAAGGTAGTAGCTGGGGATGTTATGCAGGATGGGAACATGAGCATTCCCAGAGAGATGATAAATGTGAGGGGAGGAGAGTTTTGAAGATGGGAAGGTTGCTGGTGCTGCGGATATGAGGTGGGAGTGAGTTCCAGAGACGGGCAAGGGAAAAAGAGAGTAAGAGTTTGCCTGCTGGACGGGCAGGATTGTGCAGTTCAATTAGGTTATGAGTGCTGGTTTTTAGGGGTCTGTTAGGTTGGTGCATGGTGAAGGTTGAGGTGAGTGAAGGACAGAGTGAGGGCTTGAAAATGAGCTTATGAGCATGAGTTAGTTGAATGTAGGTAAGGTAGTTTGGGAGCTCTAGCCAGTTTAGTTTGTGGAGGGCAGTACAGTGATGGGAGGAGGATCTATGGCCAGTGGTGAATTTGGCGATTTTGTTGTAGCAGGAGGAGAGTTTTCTTTTGGTAGAGGATTTTAGGTTGGTTAAGAGTGGGGCCCCATAAAGGAGTGAAGGGATTAGATATGTAGTAGAGAGGGGGAATCTAGTGGATGGAGAGAGAGGAAGCGAATATGGCAATAGAACATACCAAGTTTGTGTTTTTTTAATGTTTGTTTGTATGTGGGAATCAAAATTAAACTGATTACCAATGAGAGCTCCTAACAGTTTAGCACTGGAAACAACTTCTAGGGATGTGTTGTTGTGACTGGTTATAAGGAAAGAATTTATGTTGATAGTTCTGCTTTTGGATGGGGTTAATATCATGAGTTTGATTTTTGATGGATTTAGAGCTAGGTGGTTATCATGCATCCATTTTTCAGTTGTTGAGAAGGCATCTTGAGTTAGTTTTATAAGGGAGGGAATGGAGTTTGCAGCACAGATAATTGTAGAAACATCTGCATATTGGACTATTTTAGCATTTGGGATATTGTGGTGGAAGTCGTTAATGAAGATGTTGAACAGTAGGGGCCCTAATATGGAACCTTGGGGTACACCAGTGACTGTGTTGAGGAATGAGGTGGTAGTTTTCTTCCATTTAACAGATTGCCTGTTGGCAAGGTAACTGGTAAACCAGTTGATACAGGAGGATGAAAGATGTAGGTCAGAGAGTTTGGTCAGAAGTAGGGAGTGGGAGATGGTATCGAACGCCTTAGATAGGTCTAGGAGGAGGGTGGAGACAATGTGGTTAGAATCACTGGCTTTATTTACAGTTTCGAGGAAGGAGAGTAGTGCAGTAGAGGTGCTGTGACCGAGTCTGAAACCATGTTGTGTTGGGGTTAGTAGGTGGCTGTTGGTGAGGTATGGTAGTAGTTGTATGTGAATGCATTTTTCAAGTAGTTTGGAGATGGGAGATAAGATAGCTATAGGTCTAAAGTTGGAGATGTTATTATTGTTACCTCCTTTGTGGAGGGGAATAATGTAGGCTTTTTTCCAAATTTGGGGTATATAACCTTCTTGGATTGACCTGTTTATAAGTATACAAATAGGGAAGGCGATGGCATCAGCAGCTGTCTTTAGGAAGAAGGAAGGGATGCTATCAGGGGCATTAGAGCAAGGTTTTAATTTGAGGAGGAGTTTTTTTATGGTAGATACAGGTATGGGTTTAAGAGAGAAGAGAGGGATGTGGGAGGTGGAAGAACCTGAGGAGGAAGGGGTAGTTGGAATTGTAGCTGGATGAGTGGAGTTATTTGTGAATGATGATGTTAATTTAGATATGGAGTCAATGAAGAAGCTGTTAAATTGGGAGGCTAGGTTGGTATCAGAAGTATTGTGATCAGGGTGTGGGTTTTCTTTTTTGCCAGGGTTGAAGAGGGAGGAGATACTGTCCCAGAATTTTTTTGGGTTGGTCTTGTGATTGTTTTGGAGGGTGATATAGTAGGATTTGCGGTCGGAAGTGATAAGTTTCTTATCTTTGTTGCAGAGTATTTTGTATTCATTTAGGGTGGCTGGGGTTTTGTTTTTATAGTGGTTTTTCAAGGCTTTATCACGGAGGCGCATGACAGCTAAGGTATTTTTGGTTAACCATGGGATAGTTTTGCTCTTAATTCTTTTCATTTTTAGGGGGGCCAGGGTGCCTAGAAGGTTTAGAAATGATGTATTAAAGTAGGTGACAGCTTCATCTAGGGGAAGTGTATTTAGGGGACTCCAGTGAAATTGTTTAAGTAAGTCTGAGAAGGTGTTGGGGTTAAAGTTTTTTTAAGGAGCGTACAGAGATGGTGGTATGTGGCAGTTGTAGGGATAGAGAGTGACGGTGAGCGAAAGTAGGAAAGTGGTCACTGAAGGAGTCAGGGAGTGTACCGCTACTGGAGATAAGGTGTGGGTGTGATACCTGAATCCAGTCTAGGGTGCTTCCAGAGGAATGGTCCTTAGATGGTCTGGTTATTGTATTGATTAGCTGATGAAAGTTGTAAAGGTTTATATTTAGGGGGTTTGTAGGGCATTGGATTGAGGACCAGTTAATGTTAACGTCACCTAGGATAACAGTTTCATTAGTAATGTTGGTGGAGAGCCAGAAGAGGATGTCCTCAAGAATAGGTATGTTATCACCAGGAGGGATATAGAGGGAGGCTAAGCATATTGTTTTATGTTTGTTTAGGTGGAGTAGGGCTAGAAGTATTTTGGCATTAGCAAATTGGGGAACTGATTTAGAAAATGGAGTAACTGAAAAGGAAGAGGAGTAGAGTAGAGCAACTCCACCTCCTTTTTTGTGGGTTCTGTCTTTCCTGATGATATTGTAGTTGGGAGGAGTTATTTCTGAATCATTTATGGAGGGTTTTAGCCATGTTTCAGAGATTGACAATATGTCAGGATTGTTATGAAGAAGCCAGGCATGGATGTTAGGGATTTTGTTACATATACTTTGAGCATTTAATGCTGAGAAGGAGATGGCTTTTATAGATGTTGGTGTATGGGAGGGGGATGTTGAGTGACTACTGGAAGAGGGGCCAGGGTTAGGGTGTATATCACCAGAAAGTAGGGTGGTGGTAAGTTGGTGAAGATGAAAAAACAGGTAATTTGAGAGTTTAGTGTATAGTTTAAGGGTTATATATTTTATGGAAGTATTGCAAGTCAGGCTTGGAGTAATATGGTGGTAAATAGTTTGAAGGGGAAGAGTAGGGAGGGGTTGCAGAAGTGTAGGTGAGGGCTTATGGAGGTAGAGGAGTGTGTGTGTAGTTTAGGGATTGAACTGGTTATGTGATAATAGGGGGAGTGAGTAGTAGTGAAGGGTTTGGTGATGTATGTTAGATAGGATAAACTAAATAATAGTAGTAGGTGGTCGTTTCAGCACCTTCTGTTATCCCATCAAATTCTGCTGACAGAATCTGGCAAGAAGGACCTCATTTGGTGGACATTACCCAGTCAGCTGACCACGGGCGCTTCATTTGTTCCTCGCTAACCCATTGCCACTGTGACCATGGATGTCTCACAGATAGGGTGGGGGGGGGGCATTATCTAGGCAGGACTGTCCAAGGCACATGACAAGATCACAAGGCTCACCTTCATATCAGCGTTCTAAACATGAGGACGATGTTTCTGGCGTTGCAAGCACTTCACGGCCTTCTTCTTCTGGGGACTATTGCAGTACAGTCAGACATGTCGGTAGTATGGTATACCAACAAACAGGGCGGAACCAGATCTTACCCACTCTGTCGAGAGGCCATGCGAGTTTGGAAATGGGCGATATCTTCCTAGTGCTTTCTGGTGGCAACACACATTCCAGAGACAACCAATGTGATAGCCGACAAGCTCAGCCGGGCGATCCTGATGCTTCACGAGTGGTCTCTGAAACAGGAAACAGTGGAACAAATTTTCCGCAGGTCGGAACAGCCTTGCTGCGATATCTTTGCCAGCCCAATCAATACCAAATGCAGCAGCTGCATTTCTCTCATCCCCCCTCTGGGTGAGTCACCCAGAGACACATTTGTTCACAATTGGCCCCTGGGTCTCCTGTGTGCCTTTCCTCTCATTCCCAAGGTGCTTTAGAAAGCGAAACTGCTGGGAAGCAAACTGATCCTCATTGCTCCTTACTGGCGTCGTCAGGTTTGGTTCCCCTTCCTTGGGCCTCTTCTCCTGGATGATCCTTGGACTCTGGACCCAGTTCCAGACCTGTTGACTCACATGTCAGGTTCGCTTCACCACTCCTTACACACCCTCAATTTGACAGCATGGCTGCTCAAGTTCCATCCCCAGTCAGGTTTCACGACTTCTCGCCTTCCATGACTCATATCCTTATGTCTTCTCATAAACCTTCCACTAGGAAACTATATTCCAGTAAATGAAAAAGAGTCTCTCTCTTTGGGCGGAGAAAATGGATGTTGACCTCTACACTGCCTTCATTGCAGTGGTTTTGGAATTTCTTTCTGAACTTTTTCATCAAGGATCAGCAGCTGCCACTATCAAGAGTTCAGTTGGCAGCAATTTCAAATTTTCATCTAGGTTTCCCAGATTCTAACTTGATGTCTCATAAACTGTGCAAAACCTTCTTTAAAGGTGGCACTTTAAGACCACCTGTTCAAGAGCCTGTGGCCTCATGGGATTTAAATTTTGTGTTATCTAAATTAACATTCCGCCCTTTGAGCCTTCTCATTCATCCTCTTTGAATTTTTTGTCGTGGAAGACGTTGTGTTTGGTGGCTATCACATCTGCCAGACGGGTGTCAGAATTGCAAGCTTTGTCTGTTAAACCACCTTATCTGATTTTTCACAAAGACTGGGTGTCCCTTCGTACTAATCCCTCCTTTGTCCCCAAGGTCTGCTCCCATGCCACTTTGATTCAGTCCATAGAACTTCCGGTTTTCTTTCCAAATCACTCCAATGCAGCTGAGTACAGGTTTCACCAGCTGGATGTCCATAGACAATTACGTTTTTATTTGCACCGGACTAAAGACATCATAAAATCTGATCAGTTATTCATTTCCTTTTCCAAATCCAGGTTGGGCTTACCATTTTCCAAAGTGACTCTCTCTAACTGGATTTCTAGCTGTACAGCTTATGTTTACAATTCTGAGGGTAAACCTTTACCCTTTAAAGTCGAGGCTCAGTCTATCTCTGCAGCCTTTCAAGTCAGGGTCCCACTTGATAATATTTTTGCAGCTGCTACGTGGGCTACCCCTCACACTTTTATTACTCATTACAAATTGGATTTAAGCTCCAGGGGTAGAGCATCTTTTGGTTCCACGGTACTCAGGAGTATTTTTCCTTGAGCCACCCAAGAATAAGGCGCTAGGGACGCTTCCCGTATGTAAAGAATGAAGGGTGAGATAGGACTACAGAACATAAAGAAGTTGTGTACTTACCACAACATTCCTTGTTTGTAGTCCATCTCACCCTTCATTCTTACGAACCCATCCTCCTGCCCCCATCCTGCAAGTACCTGGAGACAGAAAACTACTAATTTCATTATTTATGAAGACCTTTTAATATTGGCTTCTTTCTGTATGTTGTTATTATTTCTTCTAGTCAGCAGCAAACAAGATCTGGGGGTTGTACTGGTGCACCATGGGATACCTGCCTAGCCACGAGCCAACCAAAAGTCTTCCAGCTTGTAAATAGGGCAAGTCGGAGCCGAGGGTCAGCTCCGATCCCATATGTAAAGAATGAAGGGTGAGAGGGACTACAAACATGGAACGTTATGGTAAGTACATAACTTCTTTTTTATTTAGATAAGGTTGTTGTTTCTTAGCAGCTATCTCCTTCCTTTTGCATAGTCTATTTGTGTGACATCACATTTATACTTCTTTATTGTGTATGTGTGATTTAGCCTGCTTTATTTAAGGTTTGTGTGGAGATTTACTGTAGTCTAATTTAGCCTGCAATTATTCCAGGCTTCTTTGAATATTTACTGTTGTAGCTTGTTGTGGTATCAGTAATTTTTCTGACATTACTATGGCTGACCAAGATAAGCACCCTAAGTCTGGCTTCCGAAAGTGCCCAAAGTATGGCCAAAAAATGTCTGTTACAGACATCCACGTTAATTGTGTTTACTGTCTAGGAGCTCTGCATTTGCAAGACAGTTGTGCCATTTGTCATTCCTTCTCCTCTAGAGTCCTGCAGGAAAGGAAGAGGAAACTAATCGATAGAGGCTTGTTGAAGCCTTCGCTTCAGGAAGCTTGAGTGAACAAGATGGATCCAGTAGGTCATCAAAGTATTCCAAAACATACGGCTTCAAGAAATCAAAAAGTCTTTGACTTCAGCTCCACTGCCTTCAGAGCTGATGGTCTTTACCTTTTGGAGCTAGTCCCCAGTCTTAGAACCGGTGCCTGAAGCGTTGAAGAGTCCAATTGTCCAGTCGGTACCACCTTCGGTACGATCCTCTTGATGTCCTTCAAGGATGCATCTGCAGTCTTTACAAATGGGTTGTCCTGTCGTCAGGCAGCCCTTCGGTCGGCCGGATTCCAAAGTCTGGGTCTGGCTTCGGCTGGTGTCGCACTTCACCCGACGTCATTGCGGCAGTTATTCAGGTATAAAGGCATCAGCCGACGCCATTTTCATCAGTCTTTCTTGCCGCGTGGCGCCCGAAGCAGAAGCTGTTCGCAAGTGCCGGTCGGTCAGATCCAGAGATTACTACTACCGAATACTACTCAAGACTTCTATAAAGCTAAGTACCCCGTTGGGGACTCTTTCTTGCCTCAGCCGATGTCAGAGAAAGTTAATAACTGTTTATCTTGTGGGAAACAAATACCTCATAAAGATTTCCACTCCTATTGCATACATTGGTTAGGCCCAGACCACGACGTAGCAGCTTGTCTAGCCTGTGCTTCTTTTAACCGACGGACGCTTAGACGTCGCTCGGACTTTGCTGAACAGATTTTCGGCTCCGATTTTGCCTACATTATGCCGTCGGATCCTCCGACTACCCAAATAACCAAAAAACGCAAAGAAAAGGACCGACACTCGCGGTCCGCGGTTTCGGCCGAAACCGCGGTTAAGCAAACCACAAGTGTCTCGGTTTCGGCCGAAACCGAGCAAGCGGTTCTTTCTTCAGCCGATAACTTGCCTTCTACCGAGGCCTCTTCTAACCTGGTAGAAACGGCTTCTGAAATCCAACCTTCTGTTGCGATTTCACAGGATTTATCAGACACCATTCCCCTGGATATTTCTACCCCTGCACGTGGAGCTGCTAGGCCTCCTCCAGCTATGTCTATTAAGGCCTTTGCCAGGGCTAAAGCAGCCAAAGCATCAAAACCTGTGCCTGCCAAGCCCCCCTCTCACAGGCCCAGCACCAGCTCCCATATGCTTTCTTTGGCTGAGGATCTCATCTCTTTTAATTCGTGGAGCCCAGCCTCATCCAGACAGGGCCTCTCTCCCTCCTCCAGAAAAGAGGCCTAGAGCAGAGCCCCCTGAGCCAGTATCAACAGATGATTCCTCTGATGACTCAGAACATACAGACCCTCCTGAGGCTTCTTATTCTCCTTACGAAGACTCTGATACTGAGGAGTCCATCCCTTCAGCCTCTCCTCTTGAGGAATTTTCCTTTGGGGAAACCTTGCATGCTACGAGGGAACAATTTCAGTGGCAGGGCCAAGATTTCTCAGACTCTAGAAAAAGGCTTAGGACCTTTCTACATTTGCCACAACATAGGCCTTTAGCTGTACCTCCAGTTCTATCTGTTGTTGATGATGCATTTAATGATGCTTCCACTGCTCCTGATACTTTACCTCCGGCTCCTGCTAAGCCCGATAGGTACTACAGGGTCCCGGACACTCATCACCACTTATATAAGTCTCCTTTTGCAGATCCAGGGACTATCTCCCAGGGCCCTAAAGCTGTAGCAGCTACTTCTTCTAAAAACCCCCTCCCTTCTGAAAGGGAATCCAGGTCCTTAGAGAGATGGGGTAAAAAAGTTTACACTTCTGCTACTTTGTCAGCTAGAGCTTTGAACTGCCAATTTCATATGATTCAATATCAAGAGTTTATGCTTGACCAGTTGACTAAAAAGCTGTCCTCTGAAGAATCTTTAGATAAAAAGTATGTTCAAGAAATGGTACATAACATACAGCAGGTTAGTAACCATTCTTTAAAATGTGGCTATGATGCACTGGAGGCTTCTTTTAGATCAGCCATGACTGGCACAGTTATCAGGAGGCATGCATGGTTGAAAGAACAGGCATTACCAGACCATGTCAAATCTAAGCTTTTGGATGCACCTATGGACAAGGTCAATTTATTTGGTGCCCACGCACAGCAGGTACTAAAAAAGATGGAAGAGAAAGCAAAATCTGTGCAAACAGTGAAAGATTTCTTACAAGTTCAACCTCCAAGGTTTAGCAGGAACTGGCCCTCCAAGAATTGGTCCTTTCCGACTCCTCTAAGGCACAAAGAGGCAGGAATAGGCTCTAGAGGCAGAAACCAATCCAGGGGTGCCTACAGGGGTTGCCAATGGCAGGGTAACAACCAACGAGGCACGGATACAGCCACCACCACTACAACAACTCAATCACAGTGACTTGGCGGTGGCACCGCCTACCAGGGAACAACTAGAAGCACCCTTAGGCGGAAAGCTAACATTATTTTCAAGAAACTGGCACTGCATTACAAGAGAAAAATGGATTTTGCAAACTATAGACAAAGGTTACAGGTTCCATTTCCATACTCTACCAGGAAAGAGAGGAATGCCAAACCTACCACCTACTCAAAGGACAGAAGCTCTAAAACAAATATCTCAATTATTAAGAATGAGAGCTGTGGAAAAGGTACCATCTATGGAGCAAGGAAGGATTTTACTCCAGACTCTTCCTGGTACCAAGAAAAGAAAACAAATGGAGGCCTATTCTAGACCTGTCCGCTTTAAACACATTCCTCATTGTTCCAAAATTCAAAATGCTGACCCTACAGCAGCTTCTTCCCATGCTGGGCAAGGAGTCTTGGCTGGTAACTCTAGATCTCAAGGAGGCTTACCTGCACGTCCCCATAAGACCAATTTGCAGAAGATACCTCAGATTTCTTGCAGGATCAGAGCATTATCAATTCTCAGCATTGCCCTTTGGCTTATCTACTGCGCCCAGAGTGTTCACGAAATGCCTGGCGTCAGTAATCGCTCATTGCAGACTTCAGGGGATTCAAATCTATCCCTACCTGGACGACTGCCTGATACAAGCGGACAACAAAAACAAACTAACAGAAGACTTACAAAGAGTCATCTACCTGCTGCAAGCCCTGGGATATACAGTCAATACAAAAAAGTCAAGGCTGATTCCATCCCAAAGAATAACCTTTCTGGGTGCAGAACTGGACACATCAAAACAAATGACATTTCTAACTGCAGAAAAAAAAAAAAAAAAGAGCAACTTCCTCTCTACTTCTTGGCATTAACAAAGCAGAACCATCTAACTGCAAGAAAAGTGCTACAAGCCCTAGGCTTCATGGCATCCTGCATAATACTGGTCCCTCATGCCAGGCTGCATATGAGAAAGCTACAGTGGTACCTAAAGAATTTGTGGTCTCGGCACAAGCACAGCCTAGAAACCAGAATTCCAATGATCCCATGCCTGAAGCAAGAGTTCCTATGGTGGGCTCAGGCCTGTCAATCAAACACAGGATTGCCCTTCTGCAAAAGTCAACCAAGACAAACCATCACGACAGATGCCTCAGACCTCGGTTGGGGGGCACACATGATGGACAAGTGCATTCAAGGCCTATGGACTCAAGACCAGCTGCATCTGCACATAAATCTAAAAGAAATGATGGCAGTAAAATTGGCAATCCAGGCATTCAGACCTTTTCTCCAAGAAGGCCAGTTGATGATAAGGACAGACAACACCACAGTTATGTGGTACATCAACAAACAGGGAGGCACACACTCATACCCTCTATGCTGGCTGGCACTGGACCTATGGGATGTGGCTCTGAGCTACAACATTCAGTTACAGGCAATTTATGTACCAGGGAAGGAAAACATTCTAGCAGACATATTAAGCAGAACTACAACAGATGCCCACGAATGGATGCTGCATCCGGACATCTTCAAAACCATCACAAGAGAATGGGGACTACCACAAATAGACTTGTTTGAATCCCCATTCAATCACCAGTTGGAGAAATTCTGCACAAGGACTTACCACCCACTTGCTTGGAAGGTGGACTCCCTATCTTTCAGTTGGAAAAGCCTGACAGCATACGCATTCCCACCACTTCCTTTGATGCACAAGGTGCTTCTCAAGATCAAAGAGGAACGTCCGAGGATCATTCTGATAGCCCCAGACTGGCCAAGACAAATTGGTATCCACTGCTGAGGAGCATGTCCCGGGAACAAATATGGACACTGCCCCTGATCCCATTACTGCTAACACAGAACAACTACAACATCCTGCATCCAAACCTAAAAACTCTGCAGCTAACTGCCTGGAACATTGCATAACAGCAATTAACCCAAATTTATCCCAAACGGTTAAAGACATAATCCTGGAGGCTCGTAGACCTTCAACAAGAAAGAATTATGCAGCAAAATGGAAAAGATATCTCATCTGGGGTACTGCAAAGGGGCAAGATGTGACACTGGTGAACATGGCCAACATCCTGGAGTACTTGGCGGAGCTCTTCCATACAGGCCTGTCCTATTCTTCCATCAAGATACATGCATCAGCTATTTCAGCAGAATACAGCTTGGATCCTCCTGTCTTCTCGCATCCTCTGCTCAGACAGTTTCTGAGAGGAATTAAAAATGTAAAACCTCCCAGGAAACCTCCATTGCCAGCATGGGATTTGAACTTTGTGCTAGAAAAACTGACTCAACCTCCTTTCGAACCAGCAGCAACAGCAGAATTACAATACTTATCCTGGAAGACTGCTTTCCTGCTGGCAATAACTTCAGCAAGAAGGGTCTCTGAACTACAGGCATTAATGGCAGTACAACCCTTCCTGATCCTCCATCAAGATAGAGTGTCCATGAGAACAAATCCTACATTTATGCCTAAGGTGGTATCCAGAGTCTCTTTAAATCAGGCTATCCACCTTCCTACATTCTTCCCCAACCCACAGAACAGGGGAGAAAAGCTCTTACATACCTTGGATGTACACAGACAATTACGCTACTACCTGGACAGGACAAAACAATAGAAAAACTGACCAGCTTCTGGTAGCATATGCAACAGGAAAGGAAGGAAAACCAATTTCTAAACAGACAATCTCCAAATGGATAGGAAATTGCATTAGATTTTGTTACTCCTACCATGGAAAGAAAACTCCAGAGAACATCAGGCCTCACTCCACAAGGGATACAGCCACTACCACAGCTTTCTTACGAGGAGTGGCTACCAAGGACATTATAGAGGCTGCTACTTGGACCTCCGTGCATACATTTGCCAAGCATTATAACTTACCTCTATACTCTAGATCCCGTGCTGGTTTTGCCACTGCTGTTTTGCAAGGGATCCTGACTACACCATAATCTATTCTCATTTCCTCCTCCGCTAGTTTAGCTATGGTATTCTACCCATTTGTAAAGACTGCAGATGCATCCTTGAAGGACATAGTACAGTTTTGTACCTACCATAAATGTAGATGTCCGAGAGGAATGCATCTGCAGTCAGGATTACCCACCCTCCTTCCCCTCTGAGGTACTCCTAGGGTATTTACCAATCTTCAGCTAGCTTGGGGGGGAATCTATTATGGTGTATTTGTTTGTATATATGTACATACATGCTTATTTTGTGTGTTTGCTCTCTACTATTTGGAAACTTTGGCATTTATCCAAATTTAGCCATCCAAGAGGGCACCTGGCATCTGGGGCAAGAAACACTGAGGAAAATGGCGTCGGCTGATGCCTTTATACCCGAATAACTGACGCAATGACGTCGGGTGAAGTGCGACACCAGCCGAAGCCAGACCCAGACTTTGGAATCCGGCCGACCGAAGGGCTGCCTGACGACAGGACAACCCATTTGTAAAGACTGCAGATGCATTCCTCTCGGACATCTACATTTATGGTAGTTACAAAACTGTACTATCATCTGTCAGCCTGTCGGACGTGGATCGTGTAGTACAGAAGCTGTTATCGGCACCTGCATTAGCCAAAATCTTATCAGCTTTGACCCAAATGGCTTTGGAGCCAAAGACCATTGCATAGACTCTAATTATTCCTCCTCCAAGCCATGCTGGGCCTTCAGAGCCGGAGGAGGCAGACCTGATGTTAATGGAAACCTTGGAGCCTGCACCTACTCCAGTGTCTTCGGCTCCATGTACTCTGATGCCCTCGGTGCCTATCGAGGACTCTAGGAGCCAACGCTCCCTGGTCTGGTCCAGGAGGCCAGTCGAACCGACTTGTCTATTCCTACTTTGCTTCTTGGGGCCTCGGCTCGGATGAGCTCGGCTCCTACCTCGGGCTCAGAGCCCACTGTACTGGTGCCGGGGGTGTCAACGGTTTCTTCAGATCCGTCGGCTCCCTCGCATTGGAGCAGAGGTGCTTTCGATGCCATGAGAAGAGTCATATCTCCTAGGACATCCTCGACCTCGGGTCTACCTTCCTCCTCCCCTTGAGTGCCTGTGTCTGCTTCTGCATCGCACGTCCTCACCAAGTATAGAGACCCAGAGCCTCAGGAAGCCCCATTGGGGGTCCCTGCTCTTCCGAGACCTCACCAGAAGCCCCACTGCTGAGGTTCCCAGGAAGAGGTTGTGTAAGAGGAAACAGACTCACCACAGGAGTCTCTAATATCGGATACTGACTTAGATGAGTCAGAAGGGTCCCCATGATCCCCCTCTGAGGAGATCTCCTTTGCTGAGATACTTGAGATACTTAGTCAGAGGGGTGACTGGCAGTCCAAAACCCTACTGAGGATGAGTTAGTTCTCCTGAAGGCTTTCGGGTCTCGGCCCTCCATCTCCTGGGTGACTCCACCCTTCGATAAGCTGATTCAGCTGGTCTCACGAAGGACATGGGAGTCTCAGGATACCATGGAGCCTGTCCCTAGGAGGCCTAATAAATTAATTTCTGCTCCCCTTGACAAATCATTTTTGACAAAAGGTGTTCCAGTTGATGCCATGGTGGTGGCGGCAGCCACCAAAAAAGAAATGTATGAGACTTTCTCGTCTATCCATCCTCCTAACAGAGACTCTAGGATTATGGCTAGATATGAGAGGCACATGTTTAGTTCAGCCACCTTTGCTCTCCGTTCACTCAACTATTTAACCCATTTTTACTAGGTTGCAAAGAGATCTCCTTAAGGAGTTGGGAAATGCCTTTCAGTGTACAGTAGCTACCGACAAAGTTGCTGCCCAGCTTGCTACCCTAAATTCTATTGTCAACTCATCCATGCGACTCGTATCTTATGTAGCTGATGGAACGAGTAGGGCAGCGGGTACAGGAGTTGCTCTTGGGAGACATTCCTAGATGCGCTTATGTTCCTTTGCGAAGCTCTTCAAGTCATCCTTCGTGAACACTCCCTTTGATGGCTCGTCCCTTTTTGGGCCTAAAGTGAAGGAACCCCAGGTGTGAACAGGACAGAAAGACTCTGCCATCAGGGTCTGTTTTTCCACCCTTACCCGACTCTATCCTAAAGGTCAGAGAGGAGGAAAAATGTAGTTCCAAAGAGCCCATGGAGCCTTTTAGGACACACGTGGTGAACCCCCCCCCTCTCCAGGGACAGAGGAGGGGGCAATAATGGAAGACACCGCCCTCATGGCAGAGGGGATCCACAGCACCCGGTGGACAGAGATCACTTCTCTGGGAAGCCCTACCAGCGCTCCTGAGAGGAGGCCCAACTGTCCTGCTCTGGAGGCAGTCGGGGGTCACTTATCTTTGTACCCAGACGCCTGGCTCAAAATAACAAAAGACCACTGAGTGCAAAGTGTCATTTCCAAAGGGTACTCCATTCCATTCGCCACCCCCCCCCCCAATCATAAGAAACATCCTGGACGTTCCGCCCAGTTACAGGGAACAGGCAACAATAGATGTCCAAATGTTGCTGAGAAAGAGTAATCCAACCAGTCCCAACAGACCAGACAGGATCCGTAACTCAAGATTCTTTTTGGTTCCAAAAAAGATGGGGGACTGGAGACCAATATTGGACCTCAGTAGACTGAACCAATATGTAAAGACAGAGACGTTTCGTATGGTCATGCTTCAGTCAATACTTCCCTTCTTAGGGAGAGACAATTGAATGTGCTCGATAGGTCTCAAGGATGCATACTGTCACATAAAAATGGCCAGACCATCCAGGGATCACCTGCGCTTCTGGCTGGGAGCCAATCACTACCAGTTTCGAGCCCTGCCCTTTGGCCTCACTACAGCCCCAGTGGCCACAGTGACCACGGATGCTTCCCTGATGGGGTGGAGGGGCATTTTCAGGGATAGACTGCCCAAGACACATGGACCAATCTGCATGTCAATGTCCTGGAGATGAGAGCAGTACTTATGGTGTTGCAGTACTTTCAGGACTGTCTTTCTCTGGGCACGATTGCAATTCAGACAGACATGTCGGTGGTCTGGTATTTGAACAAACAAGGAGGAACCAGGTTTTACCCTCTTTGTCGCGAGGCTCTCAGAGTTTGGCAGTGGGCTGTTTCCACCCATCGCTTTCTGTTGGCAACACACATCCCAAGGAGATCCAACATGATAGCAGACGAGCTGAGCAGGGCAATCTTGTTGCCCCACGAGTGGTCCCTCAAGAAAGAAATAATGGACAGGATATTCCGCAGGTGGAGCCAGCCTTGCTGCGATCTTTTTGCCAGTCACATGAACATGAAATTCAGAAGCTACTTTGCCCTGATTCCCCCTCCGGGAGAAGCCCCAAGGGACGCACTCCTACACGATTGGCTTCTGGGTCTCCTGTATGCATTTCCACCAATTCCGTTGATACCCAAGGTTCTACAGAAAGCAAAAACCCTGGGAAAGACCATCATTCTAATAACCCCTCATTGGCCTAGTCAGATTTGGTTCCCCTTCCTTCAATTTCATCTTTTGGAGGATCCTTGGATTCTGGACCCAGTTCCGGACCTTCTGACGCACCCGTCGGGGGACCTTCATCCTTCTCTGCAGTCCCTGAAGCTCACAACTTGGCTGCTCCAGTTCCCATCATAGCCTGGTTCCATAACCTTTCCAATGAAACAAAACAGATCCTTTTGTCTTCTCATAAATATTCTACTAGGAAACTATAACTCAGCAAATGGAAAACATTTTCAATATGGGCTTCAAAAAATTAATATTGATCCTTACCAAGCCCCTATGGCCTCCATCTTAGACTTCTTGACTATGATTTTTAACAAAGGAGCTGCAGGAGCAACAGTTCGGGTTCAATTGGCTGCTATTTCTAATTTTCATCTTAGATTTGAAGGATTGAATATCTTGTCTCACAAGTTATCCAAAGCCTTTCTCAAAGGGACCTTTCATATTAGACCACTTGAGAAATTTCCCTATTCTCCATGGAATCTAAATGTTATGCTTTCCCGCATAATTCTCCCTCCTTTTGAACCAGCTTCATCTTGTGATCTCATATTTTTGTCTTGGAAGATCATCTTTCTGATATCTATTACTCCTGCCTGCAGAGTGTTAGAGCTTCAGGCTTTATCCATCAAGCCTCCCTATTTGATATTTCATGCTGACAAAGTCTCACTTAGAACAAATCCCTCATTCTTGCCCAAAGTTTACATTGAAACTAATCTCAGCCAAGTTATTGATGTACCAGTCTTCTTCCCCAACCATTCTAACAATTTAGAGTATATGCTGCAAAAACTTGATGTTCACAGACCGCTCAGATTTTATTTGGATAGAACAAAAGATGTTATGTGGTCCTATCTCGCCTACATTCATTACTGATGGGTTTGGAGCCGATAATAGGCTCTGACTCGGCCTACTATTTTCTAGCTCGAAGTCTCTAATTGGCCGGGCTAACCCGTATCCCAGGATGCACCTCTCCCAAACCCCCAGATCTTGTTTGCCGCTCGTTGAGTTACGACGTGGTCTCGAGCTTGGCTGTAGCTAAGTACCGTTTTGACTAAACTTTCTAAAGTTTTATACCTTTCTGTCAAACAAAAGCTATTTTCATAGCTATATTGGGTTTTGTGTGTATTTTGAGCTTGTTAGAGTTTTGTGGAGAGTGTGTGTGGTTTCCTTGTGTTTGGCAGGCTAGGCCCGTTTAATTTAGAGGGACCTAGTCCTCTCCTTCGTCTTGTTTTCAGTGTTTTCTCTCGTCGATCCCTAAGGAGCGTTTAAATTAGAGTTCCTGTAGTGTATCTCACCTTCCTATTGTTGTGTTGAGTGTTTGGAATTTGTTGGACATGTCTAAAGAGCAAAAGGAGCATAAACCCTCCGGGTTTAAAAAATGCTCAAAGTGTGCCTATAAAATGTTGATCACAGATGGGCATGCCATCTGTGTTTATTGCCTTGGTGCGATTCACTTACAGGAATCCTGCAGTGTCTGCCATTCCTTCAGTTCCAGGGTGCTGCAGGAAAGAAAAAATAAACTGATTCTGAAGGGCCTGGTCAAGCCCTCCTTTGAAGAGGATATAGAATCTGCTTCTACTGGAAAATACAAATCCACCAGAACTAAGAAACGATCTCTGGCTCCATCTAGTTCTTCGGAGCCACCGGAGAAGATTTTTTGAAAATGGTTACAACTTCCTCGGCTCCGTTGGCTGCGGAGCCGCAGGACAGGAGCTCCGGTTTGGATACTTTTTCCTCGGCTCCATTGTCTTCGGGGCCACAGGAGGTATCGGTGGTACTGGAGTCAACCATGGCTCCGATCATATCGGAGCCGATTTGGAGCCGGTCACCCAGTTCCTCATCTCCTTCAGTTGCCTCCAAATCCTCTAGGTTATCTGATTTGGACGTGGATAGGGTGGTTCAGAGGCTCCTTCAGTCGCCGGTGTTAGCCAAATTGTTTTCGGCTCCAACCCAGTCGGCTCCGGAGCCTATTCCTTTTTCGGTACCGATGATTCCTCCTCCGAGCATTGTGTCATTGGAGCCAGAGTGTTCGGCGCCGAGTGATGTCCTTAGGCTGGCTCCGGTACCCCTGGCGGGTTTATCGGAGCTGTCGTCGGCTCCAACCATTTCGGTTCCGTCATCTGGTTTCGGCACTCTGGTTTCCTCGGTCGGGTCCGAGGGGGATGCATTGGGACTTCTGTCGACCCCAAGTCTCCCTCTTGGCGCTTAGGCTAGGGGGGGTCCCAACTCCGGTTGTGGTCTCGGAGACTGGTCAGTCCTCGGATTTGGGGGGACCCGCCTTCGAGGCCATGAGGAGCGCACTGGCTAGGTCGTCGGTGACATCACTTGGATCGGCCACTCCGCCCCCATACACCCCAACTAGAGCCTCTGACTCCCCCCTATCAGTGGACAGCGGAGCTCAAAGGCCTGAGGACACCCCCATGAGTGGTCCCCAGCTTTCTGAGGGCCCCTCAGAGTCTGTGCCTGAGGAGCCTCCCAGGAAGAAGCTGTGCAAGAGGAAGCACATAGACTCCCAAGACGAGTCCATCACCTTGGATACCGACCTCGATGATGCAGAGAGGGGGGTCCCCTAAGTCAGCCTCCGATGACGTCTCCTTCTCTGACATCTTGGAGGTTTTGAGGCAGAGAGGCAACTGGCCTTCCAAGCCCCCCTTTGAGGAGGAGTTGGTATTCCTCAAGGCCTTCGGAGCTCAACCTTCCGCCTCCTGGGTGTCTCCACCCTTCGATGAACTCTTAGATTTGATTTGTCGAAAGGTGTGGGAGCACCCTGATTCCATGGAACCAGTGCCCAGTCGTCCTAATAAGTTCCTGTCTGCTCCCCTGGGGAAAGAGTTTTTGACAAAAGGGATTCCTGTAGATGCCATGGTGGTGGCGTCAGCTACTCGGCAAGAAGTTGCAGAGGCTTCTTCCTCCATCCATCCTCCTAACAAGGAGTCCAGGAGTATGGATCGATATGGGAAGCATACCCTGTCTTCAGCGACCTTTACACTGCGGTTTCTGAATTACCTTTGTCACTTTACTTGGCTCCAGAGAGATCTCCTCAAAGAGTTGGGAGATAGCTTGACGGGTAACATGCCTGAGGCGGTAGCTCAGACTGTTAACGCCCAGTTGTCTACCCTTGGTTCCATTGCAAACTCGTCCATGAGGCTCATATCCTATGCAGCCGAAGGGGCGAGTAGGGCAGCTAGCTCAGGCTTGGCTCTTAGGAGGCAAGCCTGGATGTGCCTGTGTCACTTTGCAGAGGCCTTCAAGTCTTCCTTCACGGATGCCCCCTTCGATGGGTCCTCTCTTTTTGGACCCAAAGTGAAAGAGACTCTCACCAGATGTGAACAGGAGGGTAAGACTTTGTCTGCCGTAGGGGCCCATTTTTCTCTTCCCTCTAGGCCTTATCCCAAGGCTCAGAGAGGAGGGAAGATGTGGTTCAAGAAATCACAATCGTCTTTCCCAGCCACGCATGGTGAGTCCCCCTCCAGAGGCAGAGGTGGGGGGAATTATTCTGGAAGATGCCGTCCTAGGGGCAGAGGAGGCGCCCGCAATCTGGGAGACCGCGACTCCTTTCGTGGATCTTCCTATCAACATCCCTGAGGGATTGCCCGACTGTGCTGCTCCAGAGCCAGTCGGGGGTCGTTTTTCGAGGCATCCTCAAGCCTGGGAGAACATCACTCAGGATCGATGGGTGCTTCGAATAATCACCGGAGGTTACACCATTCCCTTTGTTTCGCCCCCTCCCCTAATCAGAAAAATCCCTGATGTTCCACCCAGTCAAAGGGATCAAGTAACGCTAGAGATATCAAAGCTGCTAAGAAAAGGAGTCATCCAGCCGGTCCCCTCAGACCAGATCGGATCAGGAACTTACTCAAAACTCTTTTTGGTGCCGAAAAAAAACAGGGGACCTGAGACCCATCTTGGATCTCAGTCGATTGAATCACTATGTCCTGAAGTCCAAGTTCCGAATGGTCACTCTTCAATCCATCTTCCCATTGTTGGGAGAGGGAGTATGGATGTGCTCCATCGACCTCAAGGATGCCTATTATCACATCAAGATAAACAAGGCATCCAGGAATCATTTACGCTTCTGGCTGGACCCAGGGTGTTTACCAAGTGCTTGGCAGTGGTGACAGCTCACCTGAGACATCTAGGATTCTAGGTGTTTCCTTACCTGGACGATTGGCTCATTACCGCCCCCACCAGGCATCTCCTCATCCAAGCCAGAGAGGCTACCATAAACCTTTGTCAAAGGTTAGGAATTACAGTAAACTGGGAAAAATCTGCCTTGCTGCCCTCACAGCGTGTTGTATTTATAGGCGCAGAGTTAAACTCGGTCCTAATGAGGGCCTTTCTACCTCAAGAAAGGATTACAGTGTTGCAATCTCAGGTCCAGGCTCTATTGCCCCGGAAGAAGGTCCAAGCCAGGTCAGTTCTTCAGTTATTGGGATCCATGGCGGCGACCATCATGTTAGTACCCTTAGCCAGGCTACACATGCTGATCCTCCAGTGGCTCTTAACAGTCCAGTGATCCTATCAAAAATTACCCCTCTCTCACCCAATTCTCCTCACAGAGCATTGCAGGCAGGATCTCCGTTGGTGGCTATGTTCCTCCAACTTGGACAAGGGGAGGAATCTAGTCCCCCTTTCTCCTGCTGCCACAGTGACCACGGACGCTTCCCAGATACGGGGGGGGGCATTATCTGGGTAGAGCAGTCCAAGGCACGTGGCAGGATCACGAGGTACACTTACACATCAATGTCCTGGAGATGAGGGCAGTGCTGTTAGCGTTGCAAGCACTTCAGAGCTCTCTTCCCCAGGGAACAATTGCTATTCACTCAGACAGCATGTCAGTTGTTTGGTACCTGAACAAGCAAGGGGGAACCAAGTCTTACCTCCTTTGCAGGGAAGCCATGAGAGTGTGGAATTGGCAGTGTCTTCCCAATGGTTTCTAGTGGCAACGCACATTCCGGGAAAATCCAACGTGATAGCAGACAAGCTAAGCAGAGCTATTCTGATGCCTTACGAGTGGTCCCTGAGCAACCGAGTTGCTACTCGGCTCTTCAGCAGGTGGGGTCAGCCTTGCTGAGCTCTCTTTGTCAGTCCCCTCAACGCCAAATGCAGCATCTACTTCACTCTGATCCCCCCCACAGGGGGAGTCACCCAGGGACTCTCTAATCACGGTTGGCCTTCCGGTCTGCTCTATGCCTTTCCTCCGTTTCCTCTGTTACCAAGAGTGATTCAGAAAGCCATTCACGTGGGAAGCAAGATGATTCTAATTGCTCCACACAGGCCCCACCAGGTCTGGTTCTCCTTCCTTCAGCAGTTCACTGTGGACGGTCCTTAGACTCTGGATTCAGTATCAGACCTTTTGACTCGTATGTCGGGACAGCTCCACCCCTCCCTACAGTCCCTCAGGTTGACAGCCTGGCTGCTCCACTTCCATCGATAGTTAGACTACATTCGTTTTCACCTGAGGTGGTGCATATTCTTTCATCGTCTAACAAGTCCTCCACCAGAAGAATTTACTCTAGCAAATGGAAGAGTTTTTCCATCTGGGCTCAGGCACAAGGTCTGGACCCTTTCACAGCCCCTATATCGGCGGTCTTAGACTTTTTAGCTATGCTCTTCTGACAGGGCTCTGCTCCCTCGACCATTAAAGTGCAGCTTGCGGCCATTTCTAATTTCCATGTATCCTATGAGCCCTGTATTATGGGTCATAAACTTTGCAAGGCCTTTTTGAAAGGAGCCTGGTTACTGCGTCCTCCTGTGTCAGAACCCGTCATGCCATGGGATTTAAATCTAGTATTGCAAGCCATCATTTCTCCGCCCTTTGAGCCAGCTGCCACTTGCGAACTGAAATTCTTATCCTGGAAGACAGCTTTCTTAGTGGCCATCACTTCGGCTAGAAGAGTTTCAGAACTTCAAGCATTGTCCATTAGGCCCCCGTATTTGATATTCCATAAGGACAGGGTATCCTTGAGGCTTAATCCATCCTTTCTCCCTAAGGTGTCATCTACATTTAACCTCCACCAATCCCATTGAGTTACCTGTGTTTTTTCCCAACTTCTCCAACAAGGCGGAGTTCAAATTTCATAGGTTCATACTAGGCTATCTGCCCTAGGGCATTTATAAGCCTAGCCAGAATGTGTTTGGCTTTCGCCACCCATTTTAAATTTATTTTGCTATGCCCTTTTTCGAGGTTAGTATACTGTGCCTCTGTCTAACAGTGACACAGAAGTGATACCCGGGGTAAACCTACGATCTCCCATCCACTCATCAAGATTCCTCTTGAAGAGAGTCAATAAGGGACTCTGCCTAACCTGGACTGGGATTTTATTCCAGAGTGAAGGGAGCCTCTGGGTTATGAATCTGTCCCCAGTGCTGAGGTTCAAGTCTCTCGAGCGCGTAGCTCGATGGGATTTGGATTTTCTGAGGTGCAGCATGTCCATTAATTCCGGGTTGGACATGGCTTTATACGTCAGGCACAGATCGCCTCTGAACAGGCGGTATGCCACTGAGTAGAGCTGGAGTTTCTTTAACCGGGCAGCATATGGCATCTGTTTGAGCCCTTTGATCCTCTTGGTGAGGTACTTTTGGGGTCTTTCCAGTTGCTGCAGGTGTCTGGTAAGGTACATCCCAAAAGGGGCATTGTACTCAATTATGGGTCTGATGTGGGATGAGTAAAGAGGCACGATGACCTCCCCTGATCTAGATGTGAATCCCTTCATGATTAGGTGGGCTATATAAAATGTTTTTCTAACCACTTTGGCCACGTGGTTGTCAAATGAGAGATTGCTATCAGCTTGGGTCCCCAGGTCCCTAATTACTTCTTCTGTACTTAATGGATTACCACCTATGTGGTAATTTGTGGGCACTTTGTTTTTGCCAAAGGGGATGACTATACACCTTTTGGCATTTAGCTTGAGGCCATGGCTCTGGCACCAGTTGTCTGTTTCTATGAGGCCCTTTTGGAGGATGCTTGTGTCGGCTGGAGAGTCAATTATGGCCCAGTTTGCAGTCATCTGCGAACTTGGTCAGCCACAGTCCTTCCGTGTTGGCCTGTACCTCTGAGAAATATATACCGAACAAGAGAGGTCCCAGGACTGAGCCTTGTGGGACACCACTTGTAACTGGTTTGGAGTCTGACATGGCTCCAGCAATTCTAACCATGTGGGTTCTGTCCTTGAGCCAGTTTGCAATCCATCTAGTGACATAGGGGTTTATATTTAAGCTGGTGAGCTTATCTATAATGCCCGAGTGGGGTATTGTATCGAAGGCTTTTGCGAGGTCCAGGTAGGCTGTGTGGACCACCTTCCCCTCGTCAATGGCCTTGGTGACTGTTTCAAAGAAATCAACCAGGTTTAAGAGGCAGGATCTGCCCTTAACAAAGCCGAACTGGGTAGGATCCAGTGTCTGTAGGTCTCCAATATCTTTATTTATGAGGTCTGTGATGATCCTTTCCATAGCTTTGCAGACCAAGCTAGTCAGGCTTATGGGGCGATAGTTTACAGGATCCGTTGAGGCACCACTTTTATGGAGAGGGACCACTGTTGCTGTACGCCACTCTTTGGGCACATATCCTGTAGTAAGGCTGAGATTGAACAGTAGTTTTGTGTTTGGGTTTAGCTCTTCTTGGAGTTCATGTAGGGCGCAGCCTGGGACACCGTCTGTTCCCATTGATGCTGTGTTTTTTGCTTTGGAGAGGGTGGCTCTTACCTGAGCATCTGAGATGTCAGGGGGGCAGCACTCTGCTGGGATAGATATTTGCCCTTTTGGTGGGGAGGAAGTTTGTACTGAACCTGTCAGCTAGGATGTTGGCAATGTCTGTGGGTTCAGTGTATTTTTTGTCATTTTGGACTAATTCTGAGCATATCTGGGAATTACCACCCAGGTTCCTAACATAACTAAAGAAAGCCTTGTGATTATCCTTAGTGTCCTGTGCAATTTTTCTCTCGAAGCTGGCCTTAGACAATTTTATGAGTGCCCGTAGTTTTTTGCTAATACTGATCAGTGATGCCTTCCCTTTTTGGGATTTTGCTCTATCATTTAGTAGCTTCCTCCTTCTCTTGTATAGTTTGTTTATGGCTGGGGTCCACCAGACAGGACGTCTGCCTTTGTAGGATTGGGTCTTGGTTTTATTTGGGATCGCATGATCCATGCATTCTTGAAGGTGTTCATAGAATGCGTTTATAAAGGATTCTGCGGTCTGGGCCGTATTTTCCACAGGCCCGGGGGCTTTGAAGGATTCCACCTCGTTTTGAGGAGTGTGAAATTTGCTTTAGAGAAGTTTTTCACTGTGGTTTTCTGGGCAGGGGGTGGGGTCGGGATGCGAATATCCAGTGAGATTAGTTTATGGTCTGATCTTACCAGTGAGGGATACACTTCTGGTCTGGAGCATAGAGTCCCCATGTTGGTGATGATCAGGTCCAGTATGTTTTCCCCTCTTGTGGGAGTGGTAACAAGTTGTTCCATAGCATTTGAGTTTATAAATTCTAGGAACCTTTGTGCTAGGGTATTGGAGCTAGAGTAATGCTCCCAGTCTATGTTTGGGTAGTTGAAGTTGCCCAATATAATGGTGTTTGGAGAGACCTTCATATTTTCCGGTGTTCTCAGAAAGGCCGAGTGGGGTTCCTGGGTTTGGGAGGGTGGTCTGTAGCAGGCTATAAACTGGAAGGCAGTTTTACCCACTGTTAGTTGCACATGGATAGTCTCTGATGCTTCGTGCTTTGCCACCAACCTGGAGGTGTGGGTATTTTTGATGAATATCGATCCTCCCCCTCCTTTTGTGGTTCGTTCCAAGTTTTGGGGCCGAAAAGCATGGTATGAGGTATAACCTGGTAGTGCTGGGGTGCTCTCGGGAGCCCTGAACCAGGTTTCTGTTACTGCACAGATATCAATGTTCTCCATGCTAAGGAGAGTTTCGAGTGCGTGCATCGAGTGCGTGCATCTTGAGGTTTAGACTTCTGGTGTTGAGTAGCATTACTCTTAGTTTCTTATCCCTTGTGATACCTATGGAGGTGGGTTTGTCTTTTGAGCCTTGCCTAAAAAAGGCACAATGGGGGTAGCAAGAGCCTTTGCCAATATCCAAAAGCCCAGGGGTGACAGGTGCAAGCCATCCCTAGCAAAGCATCGTGGCTTGTCGAGCATATCATCCCAAGCTGACAGGCATTGGATCCCCTTTGAATGTCACCAGTACTTAAGCCAATTGTTGAAATTGATCATCTTGTCTTCATATTGTGGCATCATTCTTGGTGAGGGTAAGATGCTACTCAAGGTCATGGTCATACCGGCCTGGGCTACATGCTCAGAGAGCTCCTTTATGTCTCTCTTCATGTAGTCCAGGGAGGTACGTCTCAGGTCATTCACACCAGCATGGACAATGACTGAGTCATATTTGTACTTGCCTTGGAGTGGCCTTGGAGTGACCTGAGTGCTTGTGTTATGTGGCGGATCCTAGCGCCCGACAGGCTGCTCACCGTGACCCTCTCCTTGTTCAGCCTGGTGAGCGGGACGTCAGTGTGCCTGACGATAGTCACCTATTACAAGTGTGTATCAGGTGTGTTGTTTAGTCTTAAGGGCTGTGACTGTTCGGCACACTGGCTTTGTGAGATATGTGTTGCACGTGTTTTGTTTTGGGGTAGCGGTTGCTTGGGTGTCTGCTTTGGAGGTCTCTGCTGCTTAGGCAGATCTTTATTTAGAGCCTCCGAGTATGTTTTTGTGTGATTATGTATTTGGTTTGCTGTCGTGGTAGGTGTATGTGAGACTGGAATTGTAGTGAGTGTGGTTTCCTTCTCCTCCTGACTGGTTATGCCAGTACTGAGTTGAAAGAGCTTAGCCTCCAGTTTGGCTATATGGTTGCATCTCTCACATGTGTTGGAATTTGTTGGGAGGAGGAGAGGGTTGTCTGTGTACATGAGGCAGTTGTAACATTGCCTCAAGATTCCCAGATTCACCAGCTGGACCGGAGAGAAGATTGACAACTGACCTTTGGACATGCTAGAATAATATTGGGAATTCCTTAATAATTGAAAACAAGGGCCAGTGGGGAGTGAGGGTGTAGTGCTTTTAATTTTTAGTGCCTACTTATATAATTGCTTTAGCGAGCAAGTGCCAGGTAACTTAAGTGCAATGTGTTACAGGTAACTTAAATGCAAAAACGACAAACAGTAACTTTCTTTCAAGTGAAACAAGGAAATAAGTACAGTAAGCAATGCAGATATCACTAGTGATCCACAGAAGCCACGTATTAGGTGGAATTAGCATTCCAGGGAAATAAGCAAACAAACAACAAGAATATAAACAAAGCTAGATTCAGCAGGCCTGGATCTAGTCTATGCTACAGCAAACAAGGTGTACCAATTTCAGTAAGATACAGTTCAAATATTCAGGCACTATAAACCTTTAACCAGAAATTCCCAGCTCAGAAGGGCAGAGTCCAGCCTCTTCTCCCACAAGAGTGCAGACCACGAACCTTCTTAATGTAAAATAACTGGCCTGAAGCCCAACTGCTTAAACCAGAACTAATACACTTTAAGAATAACGGACACTGGGCTCTCAATCAGCAGTTCCCAACTTAGAAGGATGAAAGCTACCTGTCCTGCCACCACAGTGCATGCCACAAACCTTCCTAATGTAAAACAACTGGTCTGAAGTCCAAGTGCTTAATCCAAAAGACTTAGAATGATAGCTACACTTTAATCAAGTTACTACCAAGCAGTAATTAATACAATTGAATACTTTAGAGAATGCCTGGATTAGTGCTCAAATTACACAAACAAAGCTAGATCCAGCAGGCCCGAATCCAGTCTATGCCACAGCAAACAAGGCACACCAACTTCAGTAAGAAGCAGTTCAGATATGCATGCACTGTAAGCCTTTAACCAGAAATTCCCAGCTCAGAAGGGCAGAGTCCAGCCTCTCCTCCCACAAGAGTGCAGACCACGAACCCTCTTAATGTAAAATAACTGGTCTGAACGCCCAAGTGCTTAAACCAGAATGAATACACTTTTAGAATAACAGACACTGAGCCCTCAATCAGCAGTTTCCAACCTAGAAGGATGTAAGCTACCTGTTCTGCCACTACAGTGCAGACCACAAACCCTCTCGGTGTAAAACAACTGGTCCGAAGCCCAAGTGTTTAAACCAAAAGGCTTAGAATGAGTTACACCAAGCAGTAATAAATACAATTGAGTACTTTTAAGATGATGCAAAAGTAAAATAAAGTAGGTAGAAACACAAGTACAGTAAAAGCAGATGAAAATTTTTTTTTTTTTTTTCTGAACAAGTGCTGAGATCAAAGAAACAGATTTGAGTGCTGAAACTGGAAAACTGGCTAGTTTATAAGAAAAAAAAAACTAAGCTAGAAGTCTTCCCTCCAACACAGAAGGGCTTGGGGGCCCAGAAGCCTACAAATAGTCTATACCACTTAACAGGAAAGGCAGGAAACAAGCTTAATTTTTTTTTTTCTGTTTCCCAGATGCTCTCTTTGTACACAGTACGAGTGCTTGAAATCAGAATATGATCTCACTGCACTCAGTTGAGTTGAGCAAATGAGATGGGCCCAGAAGGAGTATCCAAACACACATTTACAAGAGGAGCGGGCAGTTTCAAGGCCACTAAGATCAACACCAAAACAAAAACAGGGAGGGTAGGTGGGACTAACTGAAGAGCAGAGTCAAAACTTCCAGTTCAGTTAATATTCCGGCAACACACAGTTAAAATCAATTTAAATACTGTATTTTTTTGAAAATAAAAGTGCAGATAAAGGTACTTAAATTCTCTTATACGCCCAGTTGAATACAGTAAGTTCTTAGCCGGCCAAAGCTGAGGTTTTTTTTGGATCAATTGGATGTGCATAGACAACTAAGATTCTCTTTACACAGGACAAAACACGTAAGAAAATCAGATCAATTGTTTGTCTCTTTTTCGGAGAATAGAACGGGTAGTTGTGTTTCCAAGTGCACAATTTCCAAGTGGATTAAGGATTGCATTACCTTTATTTACTCATCAGCAGGCAGAAACTTACCCTTCCCAGTCAAGGCTCATTCCACTAGGGCTGTCTCGACTTCAATAGCGTATCATACCAGGCTTTCCTTGGACGACATTTGTGCAGCGGCCACCTGGGCTTCTCATCACACCTTTATCTCTCATTACAAGCTGGACGTGGCATCTAGAGGCCGGGCTTCCTTTGGTTCCACGGTTCTCAGGAGTATTTTCCTATGAGCCTCCCGGTTTAGAGGTGCTAGGGACACTGTCCCATCAGTAATGAATGTAGGCGAGATAGGACCACATAACATCAGTTTAGTTATGTACTCACCATAACGATCGATGTATGTGGTCCATCTCGCCTACATTCTTACATACCCTCCCACCTGCCCACTGCCTGAAGGATTTGGAGGATAATTGCTCTGAGACCCTTCAGAATCGGTTTATTCCCTTTTCCTGGTGGATGATACTCCTCTTACTGAGGTTGGTGTATGTGGAGTGATTCGGATGTATGCAAACAAGATCTGGGAGTTTGGGAGAGGTGCATCCTGGGATACAGGTTAGCCCAGCCAATTAGAGACTTCGTGCTAGAAAATAGTTGGCTGAGTCAGAGCCGATTATCGGCTCCGAACCCATCAGTAATGAATGTAGGCGAGATGGACCACATACATCGATCATTATGGTGAGTACATAACTAGCTGATTTCAGAAAATCAGACCAGCTTTGTTTCATTTTCAGACTCCAGAAAGGGGAGACAAGTGGCTAAAACAACTATGTCTAAATGGTTATCTGATTGTATCACCTTTGCCTGTTCAGCTGCCAATATGCCTTTGCAACACAAGATTAAAGCTCACTCAACCAGAGCAGTTTCTACATCATCTGCCTTTTCTGACAGACTTCCAATTGATAACATTTGTGCAGCAACCACTTGGTCAAAACCTCATACCTTTATCACTCATTACAAAGTTGACAAGGCTTCTAGGGATAGGGCTTCCTTTGGATCCATGGTCCTGAGAAATATACTCCCGTAAGCCACCTGAGATTGATGGTGCTTAGGACACTACCCATCAGTAAAGAATGAATGGCGAGATTGAACAAATTCACATAAAGACATTATGTACTTACCATAACATTCCATGTGAGTTGTTCATCTCACCTTCATTCTTACATCCCTCCCTCCTATCCTACCCCCTCCTGGGCTGATAGATGACCGAGATGCTGGATCCATCTTGGTCACTCAGTCCTTCTATTTCTTCTCTTGGGAGTGAAAGAATGACATATGGTATTAGTATACGCAGCAAACCCGATTTGAGGTAATTCACAGGTGCATCATGGAATTAGGGACTTGACCTTGAGCTGTTAGAAGACCTCGAGCTTTGCATTTGTCCGTATCGAAGCCAAGGGATCAGCTTCGAACCCATCAGTAAAGAATGAAGGCGAGATGAACAACTCGCATGGAACGTTATGGTAAGTACATATCTTCTTTTTCTTACTCTTGGCTAAATCTTCGTGAAAAAGTTTTAATACCTTTAGCCAGATTTTACGTACTGCATCTGGGCCTGGGGTGTTCCAATTGAAGGATTTTCTTAACTTTATCACAATCTCACTGGCCGTTATCTCATCCCATTTCATATCCTGTACCTTTGAGTTTCTTATTCTTTGTTTTACTTCTTTTATCCATTTAGCATCTTTTGTTATCTCCTGCGGGATCTTCATAGATATTTATCCAAAATGTATCTATTTCTTCTTTTCTGGGTGGTCTATCAATTCCGTTTTCCTTTTTTTCCAGTTCTGTATAGAACTTTTTGGGGTCATCAATAAGATGCTTATTTTGTACTTTTCCTTTATATTTATCTGTGTATCTTCTAAGTTTTTCTGACTGTGCTGAGATTTTTAGTTTATTGTTTACAGTAGTGCAAGATGGATCCTAATCTGTTATAATACTGTGCATTGCTTTTATCACTTCTTTCTGATTATTTTTGTTGGTCTGTTCCCTCTTCTATACTCTTCTAACAATGACACTTGCCTTAATTTCTTTATAGTGTTCTCTTTTCAATACTTCCATGGTGGTATTCAGTTTCTCCGCTTCCTTTCCCTTACTACCCTGTGGTCTTGAGGTAGAATTTTATCTGTTATTAATTTAGCTGCACAATAATATATCCTGTTTACTTTACTTCTGCGGTGGTGCAGCAGTAGCGTTGTTACCTCACAGCAAGAGGTTCTCCTGTTCAATTCTCGGCTTGGGTTGGGAGTGCCTTCATTGTGGAGTCTGCATGTCCTCCCCGCGGTCGAGTGGGCGTTCGAAAGACATGCGTCGAATGGGTGTGCCTTCCTTGAAGGTTGGGCGTCGGGCTGGCAACTCAACACCATAAAAACCAGCTGCCAATCATTAGCAGACCGGAGTTCCGCTGTGGCGACCCCTAACCGGGAAAAGCCGAAAGACTAACAAAACTTTTGTTATATCGCATGGATCTCTATGTGCAGTCCTAATTACTGTTCATTTGTTTTATCAAACTTCTGACTTTTTGGGTTTTATTGACCTTCTGCAATCTATTTCTTTCATTGATCTTGATATGTCTGTCTCTCTATTATGTCAACTCATTTTCTTCTAAACTAAGGGCATATTCTTTGTTCTCCATTTCCTGTTGGCATTCTGTAGAGAGTTCTATAACATCTTCCTGTGGAGCATTCTATTCAGTTTCATCCTGTGTCATTTGTTGCTCTTGTGATATAGGAACTCAACTGGCCTATCACTCATCAACAACTGACTGCATCAGAGTTGCCACAGTTTCCTAATGTTCTTCGTGTTTCACTGTTGCAGTCATTACATTTGGGTTATCTGCTTGCAGGTAGCCCTCAGCCGGCCTGATTATCAAAGTCTTGGGTCCTGCGTCAGATGCTGTCTTTTCTTTCATGACGTCAGGTAGTCAGGTGTATAAAGCATGCAATGGATGCCATTACATCAGTCTTTCTTGCCTTGCAGTGCCCGAAGCAGAAGCAGTTCGCAAGTCTTCAAAAAAGCTAAGTACCCCATTGAGGATCCTTTTTCTTGCTCTCAACTGATGTCAGTAAAATTTAACAATTGTATTACTTGTGGAAAGCAAATACCTCATAAAGATTTTCATGTGTACTGCATTCCTTGCTTAGGCCCTGACCACAACATCCCTTGCTGTCAGTTTTATGTCTTATTCAGTCCTCGAACTATTCGTCGTCGGTTCATTTTTGCATCAAACTTTTTCGATACTCTGTTTAATTATCCAGAAGTGGCTTCGGTAAGCCATCCGACTACTGGCATTCCGAAAAAACGTAACGATAAAGACAGAGACAGACCGCATAGGTCCAAAGCTGCCGACGCTTCCATTAAGTTAGTCACCTGTTCGCCGGTACTCAGTGAGGTGCTTTCGCAGCCCCTGATACCCGCTACTTCAGATTCACAGGCCACTACCGAGTGCCATTTGGAGTTCGGTATGCCGTGAGATGCTTCTTCAACTATGGAACCTGCGGATGTCTCTACCTTGGATGGGTCCAGAGCCGCTGTGCAGGCACCAGCTTCTGTGGGTGTATTCAGGCCTACTGACTTATCAAACTGACACCAGCTTCTTCTTCAAGGCCTAAAACTCGACCCACACCTAGAAAACCAACGTCCAAACTGCATGGTCAGGCCCATATGCCTAAATAACAAATAAGAATGGCTGAAGACCTTTTTACTCTAATTAGGGGAAGCCAGCCTTCTCCCTCTAAGAGACCTAGAATTGATTTTCCTTGCGATTCTTCTGATCAGGATTCTGAAATTTCTGTTTCTTCTGATGACCAGGATTTGCCCTTATCTACCTACGAGGACTCTGATGCAGAGGACTCCATACCCTCTATTTCCCCTCCAGAAGATTATTCTTTTGGTGAAACTTTGCACACTCTTAGGGAACATTTCCACTGGGAAAGCCAGGATTACTCTGACCCCAAAAAGAAGCTTAGGGAATTCTTACTCCTACCTCAACACAGGCCTTTAGCTATCCCTCCTGTACTGGACATTGTAGATGATGCCTTCTTGGAATCTAGCCTGGCCCCAGACACTTTACCTCCGGCTCCCAGGAAACCTGACACGGATTACAGAGTACCTGACTCTCACGAGTTCCTCTTTAAGAAACCTACTGCAGACCCAGAAACCATTTCACAGGGACCCAAAGACATTAAGGCTACTACTGCCAAAAACTCTACCCCCTCTGATAGAGATTCCAGGGCCCTGGACAGATGGGGTAAGAAGGTGTACACTTCTGCTACTTTGGCCATAAGGGCCTTAAACTGCCAGTTTCATATGTTAAAGTATCAGCAGCATATTATTGGACTACTTAAACAGAAAATTATGTTGATTCCTGACTGTGCTGAAAATAAAGAATTACAGGATTTAATGCATTCTCCTAAACACGTTGGTAAACATACTTTGCAATGTGGTTTTGACTCTTTAGAAGCATCTTGCAGTGCTGCTGTCACTGGGTCTGTTCTTAGACGGCATGCTTGGCTTAAGGAGCAACATTTGCCAGATCATGTTAAAGCTAAATTACTGGGTTCTCCCTTAAACAAAGACTGCCTGTTTGGCAACAAAGCAGAAGTAGTACTTAAAAAGATGGAGGAAAAAGCTAAATCTATGCAAACTGTTAAAGATTTCCTGCAAGTACAGCCTCCCAGATTTGGTAGGCATTGGCCTTCTAAGAATTGGTCCTTTCATGTCTCTTCCAGGCCTTCTCAGTCCAAACCCAGGAACAGCAGACCACCTAGACTACAGTCTCAAGGTACTCACAGGCCTAAGCAGTGGGGGGCTCCCACTTCCAAAGCTGGAAGCAGTAAGACATCCCCCCATGGTAAACTGTCACAATGACTTAGACTTAAACCTTCCAAGTCCTGCTGAACTGCCTGCTCTCTTAGGGGGAAAGATCACCCTGCAAGCAAAAACTGGGAACTCATTACCCAAGACAAATGGGTTCTAAATATAGTTTCCGAAGGATGCAGATACCACTTCCACACCTTACCA
Source organism: Protopterus annectens (assembly GCF_019279795.1). Classification (NCBI taxonomy): domain Eukaryota; kingdom Metazoa; phylum Chordata; order Ceratodontiformes; family Protopteridae; genus Protopterus; species Protopterus annectens. The sequence continues at coordinate 1,512,376,109 of NC_056741.1, forward strand.
ACCCCAAACAGCTGGTCAGACCTACCCCCAAATCAGTGGACAAAGGCTCAACAGCAGGTTATTTGTCTTCTAAGTATCAGGGCTATTCAGCCTGTCCCAGCAGAGGAATGGGGACAAGGTTTTTACTCAAGAATTTTCCTGGTTCCCAGAAAAGACAACTCCTGGCATCCTATCTTGCACCTCTCTATTCTAAACACTTTTTTGGTAATCCCAAAATTCAAAATGCTAATTCTTCATCAGCTGCTTCCCATGCTAGGCAAAAATGCCTGGTTGGCAACACTGGACTTAATGAAGCTTACCTGCACATTCCAATATGGGAATCTTGCAGAAAATACCTACGCTTCAGAGCAGGCTACATGCACTATCAGATGTTAAGTTGTCTATCTCGCCTTCGTTCTTGCTGGTTGGGTTGACTCCGACTCGGCCACCTTCAGTAGCTCGAGAGCTGTTTACTGGCTCGAGGCTACCCCTTATCCCATAATGCCTAGCGATAGCTACCAAGATCTCGTTTGCCGCTTCAGCTGCGAGGTGTCGTTTTCTGGCTCACGCTTGTATATTAATATTTTGTGTAAATTCTCTCTAGAATTTAACTCTTCTAGTATATTTTTCTGTTTTGTTATTAGCGATAGTGTTGTTACTGTTGTAGTTAACTGTTTGTTCTATAGTGTCCCTTTTTGTAGAACTCGTTTAACTTCGAGAGTTCTCCCCACCCCTTCCCCTGGTTAGCTGTTTAACTTAGAGGCTATCCTATTACCGTGAAAAAAAAAAAAAAAAAAACCTTTATCTATATCCTTCTAGATAGTACTTGTGTGCCTTTTTTTTTGTAGGTGTGCCTTTTTTGTAGAACTGAATATTGTTCTTCTTATTGTAGGTTAAAGTGGTTGGTTTCCTTTTCCCAGTACAGCATGTTCAAGGAAGCTAAGGTTTCTGGGTTTAAGAAGTGACTCATGCTGTCAGAAAATGTCTCTGACAGATGGGCACACTTCTTGCGTCTATTGTTTAGGCACTGTGCACCTGCAGGACTCTTGTTCTGTTTGCCTTGCCTTTAGTCCAAGAGTCCTGCAGGAGCGTAAGACTTAAGTTGATTCTTAGCGGTCTGTTAAAACCCCAGGATTCACCGGCCAAGAGTTCACAGCCAGTGAAATCCCCTAAATCCACTAAGCCGTCGGCTCCAATTTCGTAGCCAACTTCGGTACAGGATTTTCCTTCGTCTGTTCCAGCTGGCACTGACAAGACAACCTCCCCGTCGGCTCCATCAGAAGCTTCGCAGCCGTCACGGAGCCACAAGAAGCTGAGGTTCCCTTCCTTAGAGTCGGTGCATTTGGCTCCTCGGTCTCCTTTACTTCAAAGCGAACGTAGCCACCGATCCTCACTCCTCTCGATCCTCTAGGCTGTCAGATCATGATGTGGAGAGAGTAGTCAGTAGGTTGCTAAAGTCGCAGGCACTAGCTAAATTGTTGTCCAGCCCTCCTCAACAGGTATCGGCTCCATCCACTTCTCTTGATGTTCCTCCTCCGACTCCAATGAGTTTGGAGCCGGAGTTCGTTGGGGTTCAAGTAGTGTAACCGTCGACTCCGATAACTCTATCTTCTTCGGTTCCGACGTCTGCTCTGATTCCCTCAGTGGTACCTTCCATCGAAGGATCTGGGCGCTATGGCTCCGAGGGGGCGAGTGGCATCGGACCCTTGTCCAACCCCGTTCTCCCTCTCGGAGCGTTGGCGCAGGTGAGCTCGGCTCCAACATCGGCCACGGAGCCGTCCCCCTCGGTGCAGGGAAAGATTCCTATTTTTTCGGAACCGGAACTTTCGCTGCCTCGTGGCAGGGACGCCTTTAATGTCATGCGGAGTGTGCTGTCCTCTGAGTCAGCTCCACTTTCAGCCCCTCCGGCTCCGTCCCCCATAGTGCCTGTGCCAACCTCTACTCCTCCTCTAGACCCTAAGCGTAGGGAACCGATGCTCCAGGACACCCCATTGGGTGTTTCCTCCTCCTCCTCTTCCGAGGCCTCTCCTGATCACTCAGAGGAGCCCCCTCAGAAGAAAAAGTGTAAGTGGAAGCACATGGACTCCCCCGAGTCTGTTACTTCTTGTACAGACTTAGATGATTCGGAAGGGTCCCTGAGTTCCCCCTCTGAAGATGTTTCCTTCTTGGACATCCTGGAAATGCTTAAGCAGGGGGGGGACTGGAATCCCCTAGCCCCCACCGAGGAGGAGTCTGTATTTCTGGATGCTTTTGGTTCCCGACCTTCCACCTCCTGGGTTTCTCTGCTTTTCGATCCACTTATGGCAGTGGTGGCTTGAAAGGCTTGGTCAGCTCCGGATACAGTGGAACCAACTCCGAGGAGATCTGGTAAATTCACTACAGCAACCCAGGATAAGCAATTCCTTTCTAAAGGTGTTCCTGTTGATGCCATGGTGGTAGCAGCAGCCACCAAAAAAGAGTTAGCGGAGACCTCTTCATCTGTCCATCCCCCTAACAAGGAGTCTAGGATGATGGACATATACGGGAAGCGAATGTTCGCTTCAGCAACCTTCTCCATGAGGTCACTGAACTACCCATGTCATTTTACCCGACTTCAAAGGGATCTCCTTAAAGAGCTCGGAGATACCCTTCAAGATCCAACAGCTGAGGGAGCACAAGCCAAAGTAGCTTCCCAGCTAGCGACGCTTAATTCTGTAGTTAACGCCTCCATGAGGCTCATTTCCTATGCAGCTGATGGGGCGAGTAGAGCCGCAGGTACAGGTGTGGCCCTTACGAGGCATGCGTGGATGCGACTGTGTAACTTTGTGGAACCCTTTCGAGCATCCTTCACCAACACCCCCTTTGATGGTTCCTTTCTTTTTGGACCACATGTGAAAGACACTTTGACTAGGTGTGAGCAAGAAGGCAAGACTCTCTCTGCCGTGGGAGTCCGTTTTTCCACTCCCTCTAGACCTTACCCCAAGGGTCAGAAGAGTGGGATGATGTGGTTCTGTAAATCTCAGGGAGCCTTGCCTGACGCACGTAGTGATTTTTCCTCCAGAGGCAGAGGGGGAAACAGTAATAATAGATGCTGCCCTCATGGCAGAAGGGGTCTGCAGAACCAGGGCAACAGAGAATCTTTCTCTGACAAGCCCTTCCAGCATCCCTGAAGGGTTGCCTGGCTGCTTACCTCTGGAGGCAGTTGGGGGAAGACTTTCACTGTACCCAAAAGCCTGGCAAAGTTTAACACAAGACAGATGGGTATGGTCCATTATATCCGGAGGTTACAAAATTCCCTTCCATCAACCTCCCCTTACAGTCAAGGAAGACCCTTCCAGGTGTTCCACCCAATCTGAAGGAGCAAGCAATAATAGAAGTTTCAAAACTGCTAGAAAAAGAGCCATCCAGGAAGTTCCGGCAGACCAGCACAGATCCGGAACTTACTCAAGGTTCTTTTTAGTACCAAAAAAGACAGGGGACTGGAGACCGATTCTGGATCTCAGCAGACTAAACAGGTCTGTACAAAGAACAAAGTTTCGGATGGTCACGCTACAGTCCATTCTACCCTTTGTGTGGGTCAGGACATTTGGATTTGCTCGATAGATCTTCAGGATGTGTACTACCATATCAATATGGACAGGCGCTCCAGGAGATATCTCCGCTTCCGGCTGAGGGCCAGTCATTATCAGTTCATAGTTCTGCCCTTTGGTCTCACCACAGCCCCCAGGGTGTTCACCAAATGTATGGCAGTGGTCACGGCTCACCTGAGACGTCAAGGATTCTAGGTGTTTCCATATCTAGACGACTGGCTCCTCACTGCTACCACCAGGCATCAACTCCTACAAGCGCGGGACTACACATTCACAATCTGTACCCAGCTAGGCATTAAAATAAATTTTGAAAAATCTGCCGTGTTGCCCTGTCAATCTATCACTTACATAGGAGCAGACTTAGACACAAGGAATATGTTTGCAAGGCTACCACTAGAAAGGGTGTCCGCAATTCGTCAGCAAGTACAAATTCTAATGCAGAGCAAAAGGATCCAAGTCAGGTATGTCCTTCAAACTCTGGGTTCCATGGCAGCAGCCATTCTTCTAATCCCACTAGCGCGCTTTCATATGAGAATTCTTCAGTGGCTTCTGTTCACGCAGTGGTCTTTCCAAGAGCTACCCATGACTCACATGATCCTGGTCACGGATGCATGCAAAAGACATAGTTCTTGGTGGATGGTCTCCCCACTAGTTACTCAGGGCAGACCTTTCATACAACCTCCTCCGGTAGCCACAGTGATGACAGACGCCTCCCTGATAGGGTGGGGAGGTGGCATTATCTGGGCAGGACAGTCCAAGCCACTTGGCAACCTCACGAGTACCATCTGCACATAAATGTCCTAGAAATAAGAGCCGTGCTTCTGGCGCTGCAAGCCCTTCAAGACTCCGTCTTCTGGGACCATTGCTATCCAAACGGACAACATGTCAGTGGTGTGGTACATCAACAAGCAGGGCGGAACCAGATCCTACCCCCTGTGTCGAGAAGCACTCAGACTTTGGCAGTGAGCGATTTCCTCCCAACGTTTTCTGATTGCGACGCACATCCCTGGGAGATCCAACGTCATAGCGGATAGGCTCAGCAGTGCTATCCTCATGCCTCACGAGTGGTCTCTGAATCAGGAAGTTGCGAATCTTATTTTCCGCAAATGTGGACAGCCTTGCTGTGATCTCTTTGCCACCCCCTTCAACAGCAAATGCAGCAGCTACTTCTCCCTTCTTCCACTTCAGGGTCACATTCCCAGAGACACTGTAGTCTACGTTTGGCCCAGGGAATTCTTTATGCCTTTCCTCCCTTTCCCCTGATACCCAAACTTATACAGAAAGCAATGTCGTTGGGTTGCAAAATGATCCTCATTGCCCCCTACTGGCCTCGACAGATATGGTTCCCGTTCCTGCACCATTACCTTCTCGATCAGCCCTGGACTCAATTCCAGACCTCCTGGTTCATCAATCAGGCGGGTTGCATCAGTCCCTCCAAACTCTCCAGCTCACAGTTTGGTTGCTCCACTTCCAACCTTAGCCAGGCTTCCTAGCATTTCCCCAGCTAGGGAGAGTCTTTCTAAGGAGTTTACTTTGAGTTTTACAACTACTTTTACTTTAGAATCAAGGCAAATCTCTGATATCATTGAAAAGAATTGGTATTTCATTACCAATAACTCCCTTTTGGTTGAGAAACTAGGGGTAAAACCGAGAATTACATACAAAAGAGGAACTAATATAAAAGAATTTCTACAAAAAAATCACCCTGTTCAACTCTTTTCTAGAACTAGAGGTTGTTTTTCTTGTGGAACATGTAACTGGTGCCATGTTGTACGGACAGGAAATTCATTTAGCATAGGCAACAGAAAATATGACATCAACAGCAGAATAAATTGCGAAACTAAATCCATCATATATGTGGCTTTTTGTGTTTGTTGCTCGGCTTTCTACGTCAGTAAAACCGACAGGAAATTTAGGGAGCGTATATATCAACACTGTTATGCCATAAGGAAGAACAAAAGTGACAATGCTCTAGCTAAGCATGTTGAGTCAAACCCTGGTCACAATTTTGTTTTCATGGGAATAGATTGCACACATAGACCCTTTAGAGGTGGCCCTACTTCTCTTTTGCTAGAGATTTCAGAATTAGAATGGCAATTGAAGCTTGACGCCTTTAACCTCCCAGGTTTAAATGAGAGCTGTAACATTGCTCCAGTTTTAAAGTATAGGGCTTATTTACGTTAAAACAAAGTATTTATAGAAAAGAGATATGATCTTTTCTTAGCCTATGTTATATAATTATACTTAAAGTTACATTTTATAATGGATTGTTTATAATTAATTTTTTTACCATGATTGTTAGCATTTTATAGTTTACAGTTTTTTTTAGGTAAATATACTTTTAAATAAAAGGTCTGGTTGTGTTTACACAATTATCCTACCACACCTTAATTGATTGTAGGTGCACTTACTATTTAAATGTTTGGCGCCTTTTTACTGTGTTTTCTTGCCTCTGAGGAAGCTACTTTGTATTGGTAGCGAAAACGCTGCTTTTTTATTTACAATAAAAGTGCGTTTAGGATTGCTGGCTCTTGTGGATTGTTTGGCACGTTAACGTTTGTGTTTTCTAGCATTTCCCCAGCAGTCCGTGAGATTATCGTCTCCTCTCATAAGTCTACAACAAGGAAAACTTATGCTAGCAAATGGAAACGTTTCTGTTGTTGGGCAGAGGCTAGGAATGTGGATCCCTTTTCAGCCCCAGTCCATGAAATTCTGGAATTCCTTAGCACAATTGTTTCACTCCGGGTCTGCTTCCGCTACAGGTACAATTAGCGGCCATTTCTAACTTTCATGTTGGTTTGTCAAATTCTAACATTATGTCTCATAAGCTCTGTAAAGATTTTTTGAGAGGGACATCTCTTCTTAGGCCTCCAGTGAGAGATCCCCCTCCTCCTTGGGACCTTAATTTAGTCCTAACTTCCTTAATTCTGCCCCCTTTTGAACCAGCATCGTCCTGATCCATCAAGTTTCTATCTAGGAAGACACTCTTTTTGGTAGCTATTACTTCAGCCAGAAGCGTCTCCGAACTTCAGGCACTGTGTGTTCGTCCTTCCTACTTGGTGTTTCATAAGGACAGGGTTGCTCTGAGGACTAATCCTTCGTTTCTTCCTAAAGTCTGCTCAGAAAATAATTTAAACCAATCTATAGATCTTCCTGTGTTTTTCCCTAATCATACCAACAAGGCAGAGTACAAACTACATCAATTGGACGTCCATAGACAATTGCATTTTTATCTGCACAGAACTAAAGAAATAAGGAAGTCGGACCAGTTATTCTTTTTTTATGCCTTAGGCAAACAAGGTCTCCCAGTTTCCAAGGTAACTTGTCTAGATGGTTGTCACACATTATTACTTTCATTTATGAGTTAAGGAACAAAGAATTACCTATTAAACTGAAAGGCCATTCTACTAGGGCCTTGGCCACCTCTGTAGCCTTCCAGTTCAGGTTGCTCATGGATTCTATCTGTGCAGCTGCCACGTGGGCAAACCCTCATACCTTTATTTCTCATTACAAGTTGGATTTGGTTCCACTGTTCTGAAGAGTCTGTTCCACTGTGCCACCCAGGATGTTAGGTGCTAGGGACGCTGTCCCAACCAGCAAACAGTGAGATAGACAACTTAACATAAAGAAGTTATGTACCTACCATAATGTTCCATGTTAGTTGTCTTCATCTCGCCTTCCTTCTTGCATCCCAACCTCTGTCCCCCTGTCCTAGTGAACCGAGAGGAGTTCCTGTTTCACTGGCTGAGTGTTTTCTTGTTTTCCTCTATTGACTTAGAGAATATGGCAGGTATAGTCAACCAATTATTTTGACTGGTTTATTCTCTTGTTATGTCTGGAGTTAGCTATTTCAAATGAGATCTGGGTAGCTATCGCTAGGCATTATGGGATAAGGGGTAGCCTTGAGCCAGTAAACAGCTCTCAAGCTATTGAGGATGGCTGAGTCGGAGCAGAGGATTGGCTCCGAACCCAACCAGCAAGAAGGAAGGCAAGATGAAGACAACTAACATGGAACGTTATGGTAGGTACATAACTTCTTTTTCTCTGCACTGCCCTTTGGCTTCTCTACTGCGTCCAGGGTATTCACAAAGTGCCTAGCTCCAGTCATTGCATTCTGCAGGCAAAGAAATATTCAGATATACCCATACGTGGACGATTGTCTAATTCAGGCTGAAAGCCAGAACATACTCTTAAATCATCTGGCATTTGTAAAGAAACTAATGTCACTGGGGTACACCATAAACGAAAAGAAATCTCAGCTTGTACCCTGCCAACAAATTGAATTCCTGGGAGCAAGCTTGAACACAACTTCCCAGATTGCCTACCTCACGCCAGAGAAACAAGTTTATTCGACAGCCTACTTCAAACTACTGGCCACAAAGACTCTGCTATCTGCAAGGAAAATACTGCAAGCCCTGGGGTTCATGGCCTCTTGCATCCTACTAATTCTATATGCAAGACTACATATGAGGAAACTACAATGGTATCTAAAAAGCCTATGGTGTCAACATTCTCAGGATCTGGAATCAATGATTCCCATCATTCCTTGTATAAAGACAGAGCCTTAATCAGAGGTGTCCCTATCAGGGACATCCTAGAAGCTGCTACCCGGAGCTCTGTATATACCTTCACCAAGCATTACCACTTGCCTATTTTTTTCTAAATCCAGAGCTGGTTTTGCCACTGCAATCTTGCAGGGCTTAATAGCTGGTCCTAATGCTCTCTGCCTCCTCCCTTCCTTAGCTTTGGGGATCTACCCAAATGTAATGACTGCAACAGTGAAACACGAAGAACATAGTACAATTGTGTACACTTACCATAAATGTAGATGTTCAAGTGTATTCACTGTTGCAGTCCTGGTTACCCTCCCTCCAGCCCCCCTGACTTCTTTTGGCTTCTTGTTTACTGTAGTTAAGCTTTCTGGTGTATTTGCTTTTTGTTGGAGGTGTAATCTTGTATATAATTGCTTCCCATTATGGGAGCACCTGGCATCTGGGGCAAGAAAAACTGATGTAATGGTGTTGGCTGCATGCTTTATACCCCTGACTACCTGGCGTCATGGAAGAAGAGACAGTATCTGATGCAGGACCCAAGACTTTGATAATCAGTCCGGCTAAGGGCTACCTGCAAGCAGATATCCCAAATGTAATGACTGCAACAGTGAATACACTCAAACATCTACATTTATGTTAAGTGTACACAACTGTACTTTCCTTCCCTTGCTGTCCACCTTCAAATTAATGTTTATACTGGTTTCCTGTGGATGGCTTCAGAATATCTTCATATGGCAACTGCCCAGTTGCTTCCCGTCAGACCTCTCAACCATGCCGAATTACTCTGTTTTTGCTGAGTTTTGGGGTTCAAATGAAGGGGTACCACAATTCCCGAGAGGCACCTCTTCATTTCCAAATTTTTTCTTATTCCGTTTTAGTTTTTTAAATTTCTGCGGCTGTTAGAGCTGACATCACATACGCTATGACATCAGCTCCCTCGGGGATTCCAGCCTGCAAGATGATGTCATCTCCCTCTACCAGCCTGTTGGAATTGAGCTCAAGGAGCTCACACATTTCCAGCTGGCTGCTGTTTCAAAATGCAAACGGGAACGGCTGGCCTGGCTGAACTTGTTGTTGGAAACATTACAGACTTGAGGGAGGAAAAAAAAAAAAAAAACATTTTAGCATGGACTTTGCAAGGCTTACCCATTCATATATTTTTAAGATGAAGCCTGGAAACTATGCTTGTCATCTTCTGATATGTCCACAGTGGGACATTTTTAATAGGAATTTAAGATTTTGCAGGACAGACCATGCGATGTAAGAAAACTATGGATGTGCTTCAAATGCGAGCGGGAATTGTTGGATGCCATGCTGCTGCTTCAAATGCGAGTGGGAACAGCTGGCCTGGCTGCTTCAACTTCAAATGAAGACACCTGTTCGGGACTGGCTGCGGATGCGATGTAGAATGGTAAGGTGTGTGCGTGTTTGTGTAATTCACAAATAATAACTAAAGTGTTTGTGATTTCAGCTCCCTATTGAAATGTTGATAGTTGAAATGCAGAGAGTTGTACATGCCAAAAAAATGTAAGAAAAGAGCAAACATCACTCCTTCCAACTTCATTTCTGGGGAGATTGTGTGAGAAAATGACCCCCATTCAATACACCTGGTGGCTACAGGTACTCCAGATCAAACCCTGTACCTTGAGTACAGGATAAAAAGAGCCTAAAGTCCCTAGCCGCCACCACTTGTGAGCTTTGCCCAGGTTTTTTTTTGTGCTAAGAGTTGAGTGCTATAGTGAGAACTGAATTTGTATTCTCCCAGGATTTTTGTGCTAAGAGTTGAGAGCTATAGTGAGAAATGAATTTGTATTCCCCCAGGTTTTTTGTGCTAAGAGTTGAGAGCTGTGGTGAGAAGTGAGAAATTAATTCACTAAATGATAGCCAATAAGTTTCTGTCTTCCTATTCTTCAGGAAGCTGCTGATTTTGCATAGTGGTATGTTGCTCTGACTGTAGTACATAGGGTCCTGGGTTCAAGGCTTACTAGTGAAATGCATTGTGGTAACGCAACATTTTATTCTAGCAACTTTACAAAATTATACAAGCAATGTTTAAAATGTGTCCCTGGTTTTTGATCTTTTGCCCCCCCCCCCCCCCCCACCAAAATGAAATTGAAAATAAGTGTGAGAAGTTGTGCAAAATACCTATGGCTTACACTGCTGTCATTTTATTTATAGTGTGGGTGTGTAAGTAGACTTTTATGATGGAAATGTTCTGAATTGGGCATTTTTGTCATTATTAGTTCATGCATTTTGTTTCATTGCCTACAGTACAGTCTACTGGAAAAATGCTCAAACAAGCTTAAAATGCACAAGTGTGCTGTATTATGTAAGGAATATAATTTAATAAAGTCAGGAATGTGCATCAAAGAAATGAACACATGTATGTTTCTTATTTTGTGTGCAAGGGGCCAGTGATTTGAAAACAGCCCAAAGATAATCTTTATCCACCACTGGCCAGATGGATTTTCTTTGGATGTGGTGTGGGATTCAGTGCTGTTTCAATGAATGCGAGTTTCAAGGGCAGACAAATTTTAATGCCAAGTCTGTTTTCATTTGTAAGACAGTATTGCTTTTACCAGATGTTTATTAATGTTTGTGCATTGTTGTGCTGTAAAAATAAAATCCAAATAATCATTGTAGAAGTAAAGCAGTATGCACACATTAGTGTTTATGGTAAATGGGGTGAAATAGCCAGGTAATGGGACATTGGGATGGCTTCAGGGGACTCTGGTGCCATATTTTGGTTGCCTGTTCTTCAGTTACATTTGAAAGTTGGTATCCCACAATCCCGTTGGAATGGGTGGGGTTATGTAATTATGTATGCAAATAAGATGTTAATCAGCGTACATATTTGTACCTATTTTTCATGGGCCTTGTCCAGATTTTTGATGTTTCCAGGTTGAGAGGTATGCTTCCCGTTCCACTGGTTTCACCTTAATTTGGATGTCTATTGCTCTGTCCTGCTGTGGTGCATTCTGAGTTAGATTTTGTACACTGAATCCTTCACTCCTTCACTTCATAGGTACTCCATAACCTCAGTTTCTATTTCTTTAACTTCTCCATTACTAATCTTCTTTTCTACTTTTCCTCTTTGTCTTCTTATTTTCTGTATTGTAAAGTTTTCCATATCCGGATTCCTTTGCCTGTATTTCTCTTCAAATATCTTTGGTGCTGCTCTTTTTGTATTGATTAATTTTGCTTTCTACTTTGAATAAATATTGCACCATATTAAATCTTCTCTTTTCTTCCCATGTCCATATTTCTTCTTGACGTCTCCCAATCTTCCTGTCTCTTCTTACTTTGGCGACTCATTCCATCATGCTGTGATGTAACCTGTGTTAGACCTTGTACACCAAATCCTTCACTTCGCAGGCATTTCATAACTTCAACTTTTTTTTTAACTTCTGTTTTACTGATCTTCTTTTCTACATTCCCTCTTTGTGATATTTGTTATTTTTTTTTATTGTGAAATCTTCCACATCTGGATGCCTTTGCCTATATTTCTCTTCGAATATCTTTGGGGCTGCCTTTTTTGTATTGATTAATTTGGCTTTCAACTTTGGATAAGTATTGCACCATGTCAAATCTCTCTGTCTTTCCTATGTCAATATTTCTTTTTTATAATTTTCAAAAATTTCTGGGTTTTATTTATATTTTCACACTTCCTCAATTGCTTCTTTTTCCAAACAGGTCAGAGTTTTTTAGTCTATATAATGTTTTTACAAATCTGTTGTATTAATGAGGACAATTTTTTATTTGAGGTTTCTAACAGTTTTTCTTATGGAAGTGTTTTTCTTTCCTCTAATTTATTTCTTAATCTTTTGTATGTCCTGTGTCTGGAAATTCTAGGCTTTTTGCATAATAGTAACAATACATAATTTCTTTGTTATACTCTGTCCACTGTGTTGTCTTTATGGCCGGAGGCAGCCCGTGCTGTTGGACTGCAGACCCCCCCCAGCTGTAAAAGAAAGAGAAGAAAAAAAAAAGAAAGAAAATAAAAATTGCGGACCTTCACGCATGCGCACTTGTGGCATTTCCGACATCCAGACTGCTGATGAACCAGTTCGGAGCATGCGCAGAGCTCCAGACTGATTCGGCAGCAGTCCAGATTAGAAATCCAGCAGTCAGGCGCATCCCAGAAGTCAGTGCAGTTAGTTACAACTGCACAGACTTGGAATGGGATCAGACTGCAATGTTGGCAGGCAGGCAGGCCTGCTCTCACGGGACGGAAGGACATCACATGGAGCTTAGCGAGTGGAATATGGAGCTATACAACAATGGACGGGCCTGGGCCAAGTAAGGTAGGTAGTTTGTTTATAAACAGACAAATGTAGTCTCACACAGATGTACTCTCTGCTCCAACATGTTTGCATTCTGCAGGTGAGGTAGTGGCATTCTTAAACATGTCCATGCTGTGCTAGTGTGCTGTAAATGTGTGGAAAGAAAAGCAAAAACTGCATAGTTGTCTTGTTTGCTGGTCTGTTTATACTGATTTTAAAACCAGTAAGAAAAATATCTGTCAACTTTTTCTTTAAACAATAACTGTTTTATTACATTCAAAATACCTCACAGAATTAATCCAAATGAAACTGTGCATTTTGTGGTTAGCTGCATTAAAGAGAAAAATTAGTGTCATGAAATCTTGACTGATTAGATGCAATTTTGCAGTTGTATTATTCTTGTCACAAGGGAATGCTGTCCATGATTAGAGCATTGCAGATGTTCATCGTGTTACCCTGCTGCAGTCATCACACTTGGGTTATCCTGTCGTCAGGAGGTCCCGCAGTCGGACGGAATTCCAAAGTCTTGGTCTGGCGTCGGTTGCTGTCACCTCTTCCCTGACGTCAGTGTGCCAGGGGTGTATATAATGCAACAGACGCCATTTTCTTCAGTCTTTCTTGCCGCGCTGTGCCCGAAGCAGAAGCAGTTCGCAAGTGCCGGTCGGCCAACTCCTGAGATTTTCGAGTTCGAATTTCAGACCGAAGTCTTCTATAAAGCCAAGTACCCCGTTGGGGGAAACTTTTCTTGCCTCAGACCAATGTCAGAAAAAGTTAACAATTGTATTTCTTGTGGGAAGCAAATACCTCATAAGGATTTTCATTCTTATTGCATACCTTGCATAGGCCCAGACCACGACGTCACTACTTGTCGGTTTTGTGCTAGGTTTAATAAGTGTACTATTAAAAGACGCTTTGATTTCGCACAACACTACTTCGGTAGGAAATTTAACTACACCATGCCGTTGGAGCAACTGACTACTGGCGTGCACAAAAAACGCAAGGATAAGGACAGACAGCCCAGGCCTAAGCCAGATTCCGAGGCCTCGGCTGAGCCGGTCTCCGGTCCTCAGTGAGGCTCTGACGCAGCCCCTGACTATCGCAGATCTGGAACCCGAGACCGCTATGGAATTTTTGGCGGAATGCACCAGGCCGACGCAGCCATTTAGTTCAGGCCCTTCCGACGACATTGCTACAAAGGACGTCGGTGCTACAGAAATGCCATCAGTTTCTGAAGGCGTTTTCAGATCGACGACCCTCACCATTAAAACGTTTTCTAAGACGAAGACTCCTACTAAATCTAAAAGGACTGCACTTCAGTCTCCTGTTCAAGGCCCCATGCCTAAGAAACAGATGCTCAAAATGGCTGAAGATTTGATTTCTTTAATCAGGGGTTCCCAGCCCCCTCCTGACAAAAGACCTAGACAAGAGGAGGATTATGCATCCTCTTAACAAGTGTCCAATTCTTCAGACTCCTCTGAGGACCAAGATTACTCCTTCTCTCCTTATGAAGATTCTGATGCTGAGGACTCTATTCCCTCAGCTTCTCCTCCTGAAGACTGCTCCTTTGGGGAAACTTTACACACTATGAGGGAACATTTTCACTGGGAAGGTCAGGACTACTCTGACTCGAAGAAAAGGCTCAGAGAGTTTATTTTACTCCCCCAACACAGGCCACTTGCCATCCCACCAGTTTTGGACATTATGGATGATGTTTACTTAGAATCCAGTTTCAACCCAGACTCTCTACCTCCTGTTCCGGCTAAGCCTGACAGATACTATAGAGTGCCTGATTCCCACAAATTTCTTTACAAAAGCCCTGTAGCTGATTCAGAGACTATCTCCCAGGGTCCCAAGGGGGCTAAGACTTCTATGGCTAAAAACCCAGTACCTTCTGAGAGAGATTCCAGAGCACTAGACAGGTGGGGGAAAAAGGTTTATAACTCAGCCACACTAGCTATGAGGTCACTGAATTGCCAATTTCACATGCTTAAGTATCAGCAATTCCTAATCTCTCAGTTAAAGCAAAGAATAACCACTCTCCCTCAACAATCTGAATTGAAAGAAGTATAGGATCTGTTACACGCCACTGAGCAGGTGGGCAAACATACCTTACAATGTGGGTTTGATTCTATGGAGGCCTCCTGCAGAGCAGCTGTCACTGGGTCTGTTATACTAGGCATGCTTGGTTAAAGGAACAAACTCTGCCTGATCATGTTAAAGCAAAACTACTAGATGCTCCCTTACAGCAGGATGTTCTTTTTGAAGTTAAAGCAGAAGAAGTTTTAAAGAAAATGGAGGATAAGACAAAATCTATGCAGACAGTCAAAGATTTCCTACAGGTACAACCCCCTCACTTCAGCAGAAACTGGCCAACAAAAAATTGGTCCTTTCCAGCATCTGACAGACCACAGAGGGGTAAATACAGATGCCCAAGGGGCAGAGGACAACCACAAGCCCAGTATAAACCTCGCCAATGGGGCACTACAACACAGAAGGGAGGAGAAGACGGGTCCCAATCCACTAGAAGGCAAACTCAATGACTTGCACCTCATCTGGCCAATCAATACTCTCGACAGCCTCATTGGGGGGGAAACTAGCACTTTTTGCAGACAACTGGCACATTGTCACAAAGGACAAATGGGTCCTAGACATAATTTTACGAGGATACAGATTCCACTTTCACACCTTGCCAATGAAAAGAGGAATACCAAACCTGCCACAAAATCAATGGGCAGAGGCACAAAAGCAAATTACAGCTGTCATAGACATGAGAGCCATTCATCTGGTACCCACTCAAGAGCAAGGCCAAGGATTTTACTCAAGACTCTTTCTAGTGCCCAGAAAGGACAGTGCCTGGAGACCAATTCTGGACCTTTCAATTCTAAATACTTACTAACAAGCACCCAAATTCAAGATGCTAACACTACAGCAGCTACTTCCCATGTTGGGCAAGGAAGCATGGCTAGTAATGTTGGACCTCAAGGAGGCATACCTGCATGTCCCTATCAGACAAAGTTGCAGAAGATACCTCCGTTTCATTGCAGGTTCAACCCATTACCAATTCTCTGCACTGCCCTTTGGCTTATCTACTGTGCCCAGAGTCTTCACAAAATGCCTGGCACCAGTAATTGCATACTGCAGACAGAGAGGAATTCAAATATATCCATACCTGGATGACTGCCTCATCCAAGCAGAAAGCAAAGACATTCTCTTACATCATCTGGCCTTTGTAAAGCATCTACTAAACTGCCTGGGGTACACAGTAAAGGAAAAGAAGTCAAAACTAGTACCCTCTCAAAAAATGACATTCCTGGGTGCCAGCTTGAATACAACGGCCCAGAAGACTTATCTTACGCCAGACAAGCAACTTCAACTGACTCAATATTTCAAGACAATGGCAACAAAGACCCAATTAACTGCAAGAAAAATTCTGCAGGCCTTGGGCTTCATGGCATCTTGCATACTAATAATACCACTTGCAAAGCTGCATATGAGGAAATTACGGTGGTACCTAAAAAGCGTATGGTCTCAACACAGCCACAGCTTGGACACAATGATATCTCTCATTCCCTGCCTACAACAGGAATTTCTGTGGTGGTCACAGGCATGTCACCTCAACAAGGGTCAGCCTTTCACCTTGCCCCCAGCCAGGCAAACTATCACAACAGATGCTTCAGAATATGCCTGGGGGGCACACATGGCAGAGCAATGCATTCAAGGTCTATGGACTGCAGATCAAAGAAATCTGTACATAAATCAAAAAGAGATGCTAGCTGTACAGAAAGCTCTGACAGCCTTCAAGGATCTATTACATCCAGGACAACTGGCAGTAAAGACGGACAACACCACTAACCCTATCTGATACCTCCCCCCTTCCTTAGCTTTGGGATTCAACCCAAATGTGATGACTGCAGCAGGGTAACACGATGACTATAGTACAGTTTTGTACCTACCATAAATGTAGATGTTCGAGTGTTCACCCTGCTGCAGTCCAGGTTACCCTCCCTCCATCCCCTCTGATCTACTGGTTAATTCTCTTCAATACCTTACTGATGTATTTGCTTATAGCTGAAGGGTTTTTGTGTTTGTGCAGAGGTTACTCCATTTGGTACTAATTTCTGACCACCTTTTTGGGGGCACCTGACATCTGGGGCAAGAAAAACTGAAGAAAACGGCGTCGGTTGCATTATATATACCCCTGGCGCACTGACATCAGGGAAGAGGCGACAGCAACCGACTCCGGACCAAGACTTTGGAATTCCGGCCGACTGCGGGACCGCCTGACGACAGGATAACCCAAGTGTGATGACTGCAGCAGGGTGAACACTCGAACATCTACATTTATGGTAGGTACAAAACTGTACTTTTTATTTGAATGACACTAAGCCTTATGTGGTTAAAGTATTTATTGACTTGTGAAGTAAACTGTTCTTGTATTGTTTCATATTAGCCGTTAGCCTGATACATTTTCTCTGGTTTCTTTTTCTATGAACGTTATGTGCAAAGTGCTGCGCAGATTAATAGAGTTCTTAATTTACTCTGTTAGGTTTGTGTGTGTGTGTGTGTGTGTGTGTGTGTGTGTGTGTGCACGCAGCGGACTAATATAAAATTAAGCATAATTTCAAGAATATAACTAAAAAAAAGTGCAGTGTATAGGAATGAATACTGTTGGAGAACAGATAATAAAAAGCGACAACTGTTACAACTTAATAACTGAAATACATTCATAGCATGCAAACAGCTATCGCATTTTCTGAACTGTACTGTGGAATATTAAAAAAAAGCACTTGAGTGCAGATGACCCCACAGCACTCTGCAACTTATGCTGGTTTATCATGATGCAAAGGCACATAGAGGAAATTAATTTGGCACAAACTATAAGCTGCATAAAATGTTTGTCAGAAGCTGTAAAAGATTAAAGCAGCTGTATCACATAGTGTGACTGACCGCACTTGTGTAATTACAAAATTAACTGCAGCCTCAGAGTTACACTTGTATTATTTACCAAGTTTAAGTCCAGGGATGTATGTAAATTGCTATAATGGCATTAAACAAATGCTATAGTACAGATTTAATACAAGAGACTTGCACACTATCAGGACGCCGAGAAGAACTGAATCCCTGCTAAATAATAGTTGAAAATGGTGCCCTATGACTCTGGAGACTAAACTCCTTTCGTATGCTGGAAGGGGGAAGGGCACTATTTAGACGGATGTGGGGAAAAATGGAATGAATGTAATAAAAAAACAGAAGGTTAGTAACTGAACCACAAGGCACACCAGGCAGTATCCATGAAAAAGTCAGCTACAGTAGCATGCCCAAGGTCAGTGCACTTAAATAATAATTAAACATTTACGTTCACTTTATATAACAGAGAAGTGTAAGACTGCTTAAAGTTTAGTAGGAATTTTCAATTCATATAAACCAGTGAGAAAGAGGGGAAAAGGAATTGTTCATGGAAGGGGACCTAAATAAGAGTCTGAGTAGTGTGTACACCACTAGCCTAGAAATGCTGACTAATTGTATTTGCAGAGGCTAGCTAATGAGCCAAAATTTGTTAAAATACATACACTGCAGGCACTTGTATGTTAGTTGGATCTTGAATCGCAGTGCTGGTGAAGACAAGGGTAAGAAATCCAGGCAGCAGTTCAGTGAGGGAACTCTCAAGGGGTGTAAAATTAGGATAATCCAAATTTATTGAAAAGGAAAGAAATTTATAAAATTAGGGAGTGGCGAGCACACTACTGTCAGGACACCAAGAAATAATCTTTGAAAAATTCCTTTATATAACTTTCTTGTATCTGGTTGACATTTTCTTGGTGCTATAGCTTCCCTGCTAGAATTTTTTTTGTTCGTTTATTAAGACCAAATCTCATTCTGTTATGATGCCAGGTGCCCTCCTAGGAAGGCTAAATTTGGTAAATGGATAAAAATAATCCAAACATGCACAATAGTAATAAACAGATACACCATAGGAAATACCCCCAGCTAATGGGATAAGGGGTAGGGACCCAATAAAAATGATACAGAGGGGTAGGAGGGTGGGAAAATCCGACTGCAGTTGCATATCTATCGGACATCTACATTTATGGTAGGTACAAAGCTGTACTATGTCCTTCAAGAATGCAACTGCAGTCATAACATATGGGTTGAATACCATAGCCAACTGGGGGTGGATGGATCTATGATAAGGATGGTGCAGCTAAAATCCCCTGCAGGACTGCCGAAGCAAAGCCTGCTCGGGATCTGGAGTATAAAGGCAGGTTGTAGTGATTGGTAAATGTATGCATGGAGCTCCATGTAGCAGCCTCTAGAATGTCCTTTGTTGCCACTCCTCTTAGGAAAGCTGTGGAAGTGGCTAAAGCTCTGGTGGAATGTGGCCTAATATTGGCAGACACACCTTTTCCATGGAATGAATAGCAGAATCTGATGCAATGTCCAATCCATTTTGAAATTGTTTGGAGATTGCTTTTCTTTGTATTCCAGCAGCATAGGCTACAAACAGTTGGTCAGACTTTCTGGTGGCCTTAGTTCTGTCCAAGTAGTAACGTAGTTGTCTGTGTATGTCCAAAGTATGCAGTAGTTTTTCCCCCTTGTTTTGAGGATTGAGGAAGAATGTAGGCAGGTGAATAGCTTGATTTAGAGACACCTTGGAAATAACTTTTGGCATGAATGTAGGATTTGTTCTTAGAGAAACTCTGTCTTGATGAAAAATGATGAGGGGAGGCACTGCCATGAGTGCCTGAATCTCTGAAACTCTTCTTGCAGATGTGACTGCCAATAGAAAGACCGTCTTCCATGAAAGAAATTGAATTTCTGAAGTTGCTGCTGGTTCAAATGGAGGAAGAGTTAATTTTTCCAACACATAATTGAGGTCCCATGCAGGTACTGGGTGTCTTCTGGGAGGTTTGATATTCTTTATTCCTCTTAGAAACTGTCGTAGCAAAGGATGTGAAAACACTGGAGGGTCACAGTTGTATCTTGCTGAGATTGCTGAGGCATGAATCTTTATTGAAGAGTATGAGAGTCCAGTATGAAATAGTTCTGCCAAGTATTCTAATATCTGAGGTATACTCGGTAATGTTGTGTCCTGACCCCTGATGGCATTCCAGATGCTGAATCTCTTCCACTTGGCCGAATAGGTTTTTCTGGTGGAAGGTCTGTGTGCTTCCAGCAAGATCTCTTGAACTGATTTGGAAAGAGAGCTAGGTGGAGAAATCATGGTAGCCTCCAGGCTGTCAGGTGTAATGTTTTCAGGTCTTGATGTACAGTCCTGTAATTGTGTTGTGTTAAGAGCAGGGGCCATAGGGGCAGAGGCCATGGTTTGGTCCGAGCTATGGTCAATAGCAATGGGTACCAGTGTTGCCTTGGCCAGTCCGGAGCTATCAAGATGCCTGTTGTGGTTCTGCTTTGATCTTCAGTATCACTTTGGTCAGCAGAGGCAGAGGAGGGAATGCATAAATTTTCAGAGAATTCCAGCTGAAGGAGAGAGCATCCGTTTTCCAGGCTAGAGGATGGTGAGTCCTTGTGCAGAACTTTTCCAGGTGATGATTTAGGTTGGAAGCAAAGAGATCTACGTCCGGTCTTCCCCATGTTTTCGTCAGTTGAGAGAAAATGTGAGGGTGCAGCATCCATTCGTGTGGATCCATAAAATTTCTGCTCAGCTGGTCCGCCAGTACATTGTCCTTGCTTGGTACAAACTGGGATTATAAATGTATCTTCAGGCTCAGAGATTTTTTCCCAGAGAAGCATTGTTAGTCTGCAGAGGGGATAAGAATGGGTGCCCCCCTGCTTGTTTATGTACCACATGACAGTGGTGTTGTCTGTCCTTATTAGCAAATGTCCTTGTTGTAGTGATTTTTCTAAAGTTTCGATTGCATGCATCACTGCCAACATCTCCTTTTGGTTTATGTGCAGATGCCTTTCCTTTGGCGACCAAAAAACTTGAATGCATCTGCCCTCCATGTGCGCCCCCCATCCATGGTCTGAGGTGTCTGTTGTAATCGTTTGGCCTGCTTGAGGTCTGTTGAAAGACATGCCTTTGTTTTGCTGACTGGCTTGAGCCCACCATAGGAATTCCTTTTGCAGACATGGAATAAGTGGGATTATGTCCTCTAGGCTTTGGTTGTGTTGAGACCATAAGTTTTTTAAATACCACTGCATTTTTCTCATATGAAGTCTTGCCAAAGGTATCAGAAGGATGCAAGATGCCATGAACCCCAGGGCCTGTAGGATTTTCCTTGCAGTCAGGTGGGAGAGTTTTGCTAGGCCTTTGAAGTACTCTGGTAAATGCTGCTGCTTTTCCTCTGTGAGGTAGGCCATTTGGTTTTCTGTGTCCAGTTTGGCTCCTAGGAAGATAATCTGTTGGGATGGCAGTAGTTTTGACTTTTGAATGTTGACTGTGTATCCCAAGGCCTGCTGTAGATGCATGACATAGTCCAAATTTTCTTTTAAGGTTTGTTTGTTGTCTGCTTGTATGAGGCAGTCGTCCAGGTAGGGGTATATTTGAATCCCCTGCAGTCTGCAGTGTGACACTACTGATGCCAGGCATTTCGTGAATACTCTGGGCGCAGTAGATAAGCCAAACGGCAGTGCTGAGAATTGATAATGCTCTGTCCCTGCAAGAAATCTGAGGTATCTTCTGCAGCTTTGTCTGATTGGGACATGCAGGTATGCCTCCTTGAGGTCCAGAGTGACCAGCCAAGACCCCTTGCCCAGCATGGGAAGGAGTTGCTGCAACGTCAGCATTTTGAACTTTGGCACCATGAGAAAAGTGTTTAGAGTTGACAAGTCCAGTATGGGTCTCCATTTTTTTTCTTTTCTTGGAACAAGGAACAGCCTTGAATAAAGTCCCTGGCCTTGCTCCTGAGGAGGAACCCTTTCTATTGCTTTTATTAACAGCTTGGAAACTTGAGTGAGCGCCTCTGCCCTTTGATGATGTGGCAGGTTTGGCATGCCTTGTCTTATTGGTAATGTGTGTAAGTGGAATCTGTAACCTTTGTTTATCAAATCCAAAATCCAGTTGTCTTTGGTTAAGATATGCCAGTTTTGAGAGAATAAGGATAATTTTCCGCCCAAAGGTGCTTCTCTTTGAACCTTTGTAGGCGGTATGAAAGTCAAGTCATTGTGATTGTCCTTGTGGTGCAGCTGAACTGTCTGCGCCACTTCTTTGATTTGGAGGTTGCCATTGGCGGCCCCTGTAAGATCCTCTGTATTGCCCTCTACCTCGGGCACGTCTGCTTTTTCCCCTTTGAAACTTGTCTGAGCCGGGGAAGGACCAATTCTTTGAGGGCCAGTTTCTGCTGAATCTGGGTGGCTGAACCTGAAGGAAATCCTTGACTGTCTGTACTGACTTCGCTTTTTCCTCTATGGATTTCAGTACATCTTGTGCATTAGCACCAAACAGCTTCTGTTTTTCCAGAGGTGCATCAAGTAACTTTACTTTAACGTGGTCAGGCAAAGACTGATCCTTTAACCAAGCATGTCTACGTATCACAGCCCCAGTCATAGCTGCCCTACATGAAGCTTCCAATGCATCATAACCACACTGAAGAAAATGGTTATTAACCTGCTGAGTGTTATGTATATGATCCTGCAATGCCTTTTTATCAATAGGCTCAGGAGAGGCTAACTTTTTCTGTAAATCATCCAGGAGAAAATCTTGGTACTGAAACATGTGGAAAAGGCAGTTGTGACCTCATGGCTAGGGTAGTAGAGGTATATACTTTTTTACCCCATCTCTCCAGGGACCTTGCTTCTCTGTCTGCTGGCAGAGGGCTTTTGGCAGAGGAGGTAGCCACTCCCTTGGGGCCCTGTGAAATAGTTTCTAGATCCACAGAGTGGGCCTTAAAAAGGTGCTTGTGAGTGTCAGGGACCCTATAATATCTGTCCGGCTTGACAGGAGCAGGAGGAAGAGAATCAGGGTTAGCACTGGAGTCAGAGAAAACATCATCCAAAACATCCATAACAGGTGGAATAGCCAAAGGTCTGTGCTGGGGAAGCTTGAGGAAGGTACGAAGCCTTTTCCTGGAGTCAGAGAATTCCTGACCCTGCCATTGAAAATGTTCCTTCATGGAATGCAGGACTTCACCAAAAGATAAATCCTCTGGAAGAGAGGCAGAGGGAATTGATTCCTCAGCATCAGAGTCCTCGTAGGCCTGGAAGGATTCTTCTTGGGTATCAGAATGCTCAGAATCCCCAGAGGCTTTATCCGAAGAGAGGTCGTCCGCCTGCTCAGTTCTAGGCCTTTTCTCTGCAGGTGGCTGAGAACCCCTGTCCGGATGAGACTGAGTCCCCCTGATAAGGGAAATAAGATCTGCAGCCAGAGACATGATCTGCTTATCAGATGAAGGGGCCTGGGTAGCAGGCTTAGGATGGGCCTTGGCCTGACTGGCGGCCTTAGCACGTGCAAAGGCCTTGATGGACATGGATACAGGGGGCCTAGCAGCCCCACGTGCAGGCGTAACCTCGTCCACAGAAATGGTGTCGGGTAGATCCAGAACTTCGGTTTCCGGAGGAAAATCAACAACCAGCACCGGAGAGATCTCTGAGACCGAAGGTCGTGTTAACGCTGTGTCGTCGGCCTGAAGCGGTGGATTTACCACTTCCGAAGGGACCGGAGCACTAGCAGGGGGTTTAGGAGTAGCATCGGTAGTGGACGCGGGCCGAGGGTGTCGGTCCCGGTCCTTGCGGTTTTTAGCAGATTGGGTTGTCAGTTGATCCGACGGCATGATATACGCAAAAGATTCACCGAAAAAGTTCTCGGCGAATTCTGCCCGGCGCCTGAGAGTGCGCTTATTAAAGCAAGCACAGGCAGCACAGGCCGAGACGTCGTGGTCTGGGCCCAGGCAGGGAAGGCAGAGAGAATGGAAGTCCTTATGAGGTATTTGTTTACCACAAGACAAACAATTATTAACTTTCTTAATTTGTTCTGACATCGGCTGAGGCAAGAATAAATGTTCCCCAACGGGGTACTTAGCTTTTAGATGACTTCGGTACTGAAAACTCAGGAGCTGACCGACCAGCACTTGCGAACTGCTTCTGCTTCGGGCACCGCGCGGCAAGAAAGACTGAAGAAGATGGCGTCGGCCGATGCCTTTATACTCCAGCCGTTGTGACATCGGAGAGGAGGCGACACCAGCCGACGCCGGACCCAGACTTTGGAATTCGGCCGACCGAGGGCTGCCTGAGGCAGGACAACCCATATGTTATGACTGCAGTTGCATATCTATCGGACATCTACATTTATGGTAGGTACTAAACTGTACTTTTTACTTTCAAGTGGTTGAGCTATACAATTTTAAATTGTCACAGAAAGTTGATAAAATATTTTTTTTAGAAGTTAAGCTATACCCATAGTTTAGTCTGTTAATTAAGCAGCTTAATGGGTTAAAGGAAAGGCAAAAAGCAGTGGTGACAAAGAATTATCCCAGAATCTCTCTTTCTAGATTTTTATTCCTCAGAGGATAATTTGACTTTTATCATGACTCTGCTATAAAGTGTTTTGCCATCGCTTCATAGTCACTGCTATGTAATTGATCAGTATATGTTGTATTGTATGCAGCTGCTATCAATGTGAGATGTTGTAAAATGCTTATGTTATACTTGGGTTTTACATATTTTTGCAGCTATCGTAGCTTTGTTTAAAAGCCTTTTTTAGGTGAGGGTACTATTACCTTTGCTTTGTTTCCATATTTTTATATAAATCCTTTTTGACTCCTAAATGAGTTGCTTGTTGTATGTGTAATGCCCCAGTTGCTATATACTGGTGGCTAGAGCGAACACATGGTGGGTAGGGATTACCTCAGGCTTGAACCTTGTACTTTGGGTGCACGTGGCAGGGGCTTGAATTCCCTACCCACCACCATTAGTAAAAAAAAAAAAAAAAAGGCAGATTTTTGCCTCATATTTGTTCTTTTTCTGTTCCTCATAAAATTTGTGGATGTGATAGTGTTCAATCTCGCCGTTTGTTCTTACACATGGGTTCGGAGCCGATCCTCGGCTCTGTGTCGGCCGCTTGCAAGCTCTGCATCGAGAAGAAGCTCGAGACAACCTAATACCCACAATCCCCCTCTGCCTTTACCTCAGATCTAGTTTGCCGCTGCTGCGTTCGCATCACTGGGATCTAGCTCGAGCAACTTCAGATAAGATATAACTTTATTATTCTTATATTTGAGAAAAAAATTGTTCTAAAAGTACTTTTGGTGACATAGTGTATGTGTGTGTGGTAAGGTAGAAATACTCGGTACCGTTAAGTTTAATTAAACTTGTTAGAGTTTTTCGGGCCTTCCACCCCTTACTTGAATATTGACAACCGGACTGACTTATTTATCGGATTCGACATTTTTTTTACTGGATTTGTCTCTTTACTGGACTTGACCTTTTTCTCTTACCTGTTGTTTTTCTTTAAGATGTCTGAGAAAATTAAATCAGGTTTTAAACGTTGCCAGTGTGGCCAGAAAATGTCAGTGACTGACAACCATAGTTCCTGTGTCTACTGCCTTGGCCCTCTCCACTTACAAGAGGACTGTTCAATTTGTCACTCTTTTAGTGGGAGGGTCATGACAGATAGGCGCAGGAAACTCATGGACAGGGGGTTATTAAAACCTTCCTTTCAGGAGGCTCTGGATGCTTCAGACCAGGCATCCAAATCCTCGAAGGAATCGAAGACGTCGGAGCCCAAGTCATCGGCTCCGAGCTCTTCGAGTAAAGTTAGATCACCGGTTCCACGGACTTCGGGGCCGAGTGTTCAACTGGTGTCAGTTCCTGAGCCTCGAGCCTTGGAACCGGTGATGGAGCTCCCTCCCTCGACTCTATTGAGGTCGGCTCCGTCTTCGGTTCCTTCGACCCGTTCTTCTTCTAAGCTCTCCGATGTCGATGTGGATCGTGTGGTGCAGAAGTTATTGGAGCATTCGGCCCTATCCAAACTTATTTCGGTTTCCACCCAGTTGGTGTCGAAACTTGAAGGCCTCCCATTGTCTCCATCCATTCCTCCTCCGAGACCTGTCCAGTCTTTGGAGCCGGAAGAGGTTGATCTTCTGATTGTGGAGCCCTCGGGTCCAGAACCGTCTTTTTCTCGGTCTGTTCCTCTCACCTCGACTCCGTCGGATCCGGTACCGGAGTCTCGGAGCCGACAATCTGTCCTTGGTTCCGGGGCCGAGAGTCGAACCGACGTTTCGGTTCCGACTCTTCCCCTCGGGGCCTTGGCGCGGATCGATTCGGCTCCGTCCTCGGGGTCGATGCCTTCGGTGCCTGTCTCGGGGATTCTCCCCATTTCTTCGGAACAGGGAGATTCTTCGACTCGGGACCCGGGGGCCTTCGATCTCATGAGGAAGGTGTTGTCTACCCAGACAACCACATCAGTAGAAGCAACCTCTCCTCCCCATAAAGGGCCGTTATCCTCCTCTGCACCCACGGCTACATCCAAGCGTCGAGCACCGGTGTCTCAGCCACCCCTGGAGGTGCCCCTCTTCCTCGGAGGCTTCTTCGGATGCTCCCCACGAAGAAGTCCCTAGGAAAAGATTGTGTAAGAGGAGACACTTAGATTCTCCACAAGAATCTTTGACATCCGATACTGACTTAGATGAGTCAGAAGGGTCCCCTAAGTCACCCTCTGAAGATGTCTCTTTTTCTGACATATTGGAGATCCTGAAACAGAGAGGTGACTGGCAGTCCCTTCCCCCTTCTGAGGATGAGTCAGTCTTGCTGAAGGCATTCGGTGCTCACCCTTCCTCCTCCTGGGTCACTCCGCCCTTCGATGAATTAATGGAACTTACTGCTTGAAGGGCGTGGGAGGCTCCTGACACAGTGGAACCAGTCCCTAGGAAGCCCAATAAGTATATCACTGCACCCCAGGACAAGACTTACTTGACAAAAGGAGTTCTAGTGGACGCTATGGTGGTGGCAGCGGCCACGAAAAAGGAGATGTCGGAATCTTCCTCATCTGTCCATCCCCCTAATAAAGATTCTAGGACTATGGACAGGTATGGGAAGTGCATTTTTAGTTCAGCGGCTTTTTCCATGCGATCCCTGAACTATTTGACCCACTTTACACGACTACAGAGGGATCTAGTCAAAGAGTTGGGAGATACCCTCCAGGGTACTACAGATGCTGCTGTCTCAGAGAAAGTGACAGCGCAACTTAATACCCTTACATCCATTGTGAACTCGTCCATGAGGCTGATCTCTTACGCAGCGAAGGTTCGAGTAGGGCAGCAGCTTCAGCGATTGCTCTTCGCAGACAATCCTGGATGCGCTTATGTTCATTTGCGGAAGCCTTCAAGTCTTCCTTTACTAACGCCCCATTTGACGGTGCCACTCTTTTTGGCCCCAAAGTAAAGGAGACCCTTACGCGGTGTGAGCAGGAGGGAAAGACTCTGTCTGCTGTCGGAGTCCGTTTTTCCACCCCAACCAGACCGTACCCCAAAGGGCAACGTGGTGGAAAAATGTGGTTTCGAAAACCCCAAGGATCTTTCCCAGGCACACAGGGTGATGCCCCTTCTAGAGGCAGAGGAGGGGGCAGAGGTGGAAGACGCCGCCCGGGCGGCAGAGGGGGTCCGCAGAATCAAGGTGACGGGGATACACTCCCTGGTAAACCTTTTCAGCACTCCTGAGAAGAGGCCCGACTGTCCTGCTCTGGAGGCAGTCGGGGGTCGCTTAGCTTTATACCCTCAGGCCTGGCAAAACATAACTACAGACAAGTGGGTAAAAAGCATGGTTACCAGAGGTTACAATATACCATTTCTATCCTATCCCATTCCAAAGAAAAGACTCCCAGATGTACCACCCCATCTGCGAGAGCCAGCAGCTATAGAAATTTCAAAGCTGCTAGAAAAAAGAGTCATCCAACCAGTCCCAGCGGACCAAAGAGGATTCGGAACTTACTCAAGGTTCTTTTTAGTTCCAAAGAAAACAGGGGACTGGAGGCCCATTCTGGACCTAAGCGACCTCAATACCTTCGTCAAGAAAGAAAAGTTCCGAATGGTCACGCTTCAATCGATCCTTCCATTCTTACAGAAGGACGACTGGATGTGCTCAATAGATCTGAAGGATGCATACTACCACATCAAAATGGCCAGGGCATCCAGAGATCATTTGCGCTTCGGCTGGGTGCCAGTCACTTTCAGTTTCGAGCCCTGCCCTTTGGTCTGACCTCAGCCCCCAGGGTCTTCACCAAATGCATGGCAGTGGTAGCGTCTCACTTGAGACGCCTAGGATTCCAGGTGTTTCCGTATCTGGACGACTGGCTCCTTTCTGCCACCACCCAGCGTCAACTAGTACAGGCCAGAGATTACACTCTTCAACTGTGTATTCACCTAGGAATTTCCGTAAACTTCGGAAAATCCTTACTACAGCCATCACAGCGTATCTTATTCATAGGAGCGGAATTAGATACACATCAGTTAATTCTAAGACTTCCTCCAGAAAGGATACTTTCACTTCAGACTCACATACGTCTTCTTCTTTTGTCCAGGAAATCCCCGGCAAAACTGGTACTGAAGGTTTTGGGACTCATGTCAGCTTCTCTTATTGCAATACCCTTGGGAAGACTGCACATGTGAGTCCTACAATGGCTACTGTTTGCACAATGCTCGTTCCAACAACTACCTCTAACACACGAGATTCTTATAACGAACACATGCAAAACACACCTAAACTGGTGGCTTCAGACTTGCAACTTTTCCAAGGGAAGACCATTTGTGCTACCCACGCCTACAGCTACGGTGACCACGGACGCTTCCCTGATAGGGTGGGGGGGCATCTTTCAGGGACAGACAGTCCAAGGCGAATGGACCAATTTAGAGTACAATCTGCACATCAATGTTCTAGAGTTGAGGGCAGTGTTTCTAGCGTTGCAACACTTTACTCCCCTTCTTCCTCTGGGAACTATTGCAGTTCAGACGGACAACATGTCGGTAGTCTGGTACATAAACAAGCAAGGGGGAAACCAAGTCCTATCAGCTGTGCAGAGAGGCCATGAGAATCTGGCAATGGGCGGAGTCCACGGGTCGCTTTCTGATAGCAACGCACATCCCGGGGTCATCCAACGTCATAGCCGACAGGCTGAGCAGAGCAATACTGTTACCGCACGAGTGTTCCCTAAAACAGTCAGTTGCGAAAAAGATTTTTCGCACGTGGGGCCAGCCTTCCTGCGATCTGTTTGCGTCTCCAATGAACGCCAAATGCAGGAGCTACTTTGCCCTATTACCCCCTCCAGGGGAAGTCCCCAGGGACGCGCTGATTCACGATTGGCCCCCGGGTCTCCTGTACGCATTTCCTCCCTTCCCCCTGATCTCAAAGTTTCTCCAGAAAGCCAACAACCTACACAGGACAATAATCCTCATTGCCCCATTCTGGTCTACTCAAATTTGGTTCCCCTTCCTCATGACACACTACATTCGGGGACCCTGGATCCTGGACCCAGAGCCAGATCTATTGACTCACTCGTCAGGGGCTCCCCACCCCTCGCTTTTGTCCCTCCATCTAGCAGCTTGGCTGCTCCAATTCCCAACTTAGCCAGGTCTGATCTTCTTTCGCCTGCAGTTCAGAATATATTAGTGGCTTCTCATAAAGCTTCCACTACTAAAACATATACTAGTAAATGGAGGCGCTTTGTATTCTGGGCGAATTCACAGCAAGTGGACCCGCTTATGGCTCCTTTGAATAAAATATTAGAGTTTTTAACAGAATTGTTCCATCAGGGTGCTTCTCCTGCCACATTAAGAGTTCAATTGGCTGCCATTTCTAATTTCCATGTGGAAGAATGTGGGGCTCCTGTTATGGCCCACAGACTTTGTAAAGCCTTTTTAAAAGGGGCTTTTCATATTAGACCACCAATTAGATCTCCTACGTCACCTTGGAGTCTAAACTTATTGTTATCTAAGTTGATGCTGCCCCCCTTTGAACCAGCCTCCTCTTGCCCATTGAAATTTTTGTCGTGGAAGACTCTCTTTTTGGTAGCCATTACATCCGCTAGGCGAGTATCTGAACTTCAAGCTCTCTCCATTAAACACCCTTATTTGATCTTTCACTCGGACAGAGTTTCTCTAAGCACTAATTCATCCTTCCTTCCTAAAGTTTGTTCTATTAACAATATTAATCAATCCATTGAATTACCCACTTTCTTCAAGAACCACTCCAATAAAATGGAGTATATGTTGCACAAATTAGATGTCCACAGACAACTAAGGTTTTACTTGGGTAGAACAAAAGATCACAGGAAATCTGATCAACTTTTTGTAGCCTTTGCTGATAACAGAAAAGGAGTAGCGGTTACCAAAAGAACTCTTTCTAAGTGGTTAACTGATTGTATCATCTATGTCTATGATTCTTCAGATCAAACTCTTTTGCACAAACCCAAAGGACATTCCACAAGGTCAGTGTCTACATCCCTGGCTCATGCAGCTCGCCTACCACTAGACGCTATTTGTGCGGCTGCTACTTGGTCTAAACCACATACATTCATTTCTCATTATAAGGTAGACAAGGTTTCTAGGGACAGGGCAACCTTTGGTTCCACTGTGCTCAAGAACGTCCTTCCGTGAGTTCCTCAGGAACAAGGAGCTAGGACGCTACCCATGTGTAAGAACAAACGGCGAGATTGAACACTATCACATATAGAAGTTATGTCCTTACCATAACGTTCCATGTGGAGTGTTCATCTCGCCTTTGTTCTTACATTCCCACCCTCCCACCCTTAGGAAGAACGTTCAGTTTGGTGCCTGGTCTGGGGCATTCTGCTTCTGCATTGCAGTTGTTGTATATATAGTTGACATGTATATATATGTATATATATAGACTCTTAGTTCTGTGCATATGTGATTTTGGCATGAGTGTGCTCTCTCTGACTGCTGGTTTGCTTGCAAACTAGATCTGAGGTAAAGGCAGAGGGGGATTGTGGGTATTAGGTTGTCTCGAGCTTCTTCTCGATGCAGAGCTTGCAAGCGGCCGACACGGAGCCGAGGATCGGCTCCGAACCCATGTGTAAGAACAAAGGCGAGATGAACACTCCACATGGAACGTTATGGTAAGGACATAACTTCTATTTTCTGTATTTTTGTTTCCTTTTCTCAGTCAGTTGTGCAGTGGTGCACTGGTAGCATTGTTGCCTGACAGCTACAGGTTCTCTGGTTTGATTCTTGGTCGGGGTGCCTTTTGTGTGGAGCCTGCATGTTGGTTAACAAATGTTAAAGAAAAAAAAAAAAGCAAGAGGCATTTGAGTTTCAGACTTCATTTCCTTCAGAGAGTACATGGTAACACAAAACCTTTTATTCTAGCAATTTTCTAAGTTTATAACATGGATATTTGAAATTTGTCCCTATTTTAGGGACTGTATTCCCCCCATTATTGGCTTCTTCCAGGTTTTTTTGTGCTAAGGTTGAGAGCTATGGTGAGAACTGAATTCACTGAATATGTTTGGGGGCTGTATTCCCCCATTACTGGCTTTGTACACGTGTTTTGTGCTAAGAGGTTGACAGCTATGGTGAGAACTGAATTCACTAAATAGTAGCCATTTAAGTTTCAGTCTTCCTCTTTTTCACAAAACAGATGATTTGGCATAGTGGTATGTTACTCTGACTATTTTGCACACGGTCCTGGGTTCAATACTTGGCAATGAAATGTATGGTTGTAACACAGCATTTTATTCTAACAACTTTCCAACATTATACAAGCAATGTTTAAAATGTGTCCCTGGTTTTTGGGCTTTTGTCCCCCCTCCCCAATAAATTTTGGCTTTTTCCAGATTTCTTGTGCTGCAAAGTTCAGAGATGCAGCTGAGTGTCGAGTAGATTTTACAAGGAGCTGAGAGCTGCAGGGGAACAAACATTTAGTGCTGCTTATGCTAAATCGTCATGCATTGTTAATAGCACAACCAGTAGTGTACTTGCTTTTGATGCAAAAGGCTGTGGGTTCTACTTCTACAGTAAATAGATGCATTCCTGATACTGTACTGTGTTGTAAAGGGGTGGATGCTGCAGTCCTTCTTGGCAAGGATACCTAGTAACTATGAACCTGTTATCAGTTTGCCATCCATTCCCTATTGCAATATTACTAGCTATCATTTTTTTTATTGCAACATAGGCAATTTATTCCTCAAAGGCAACAGGCGCATTATTTGTAGATGAAACAATGAAATATAAAGTTATTTGCTAGCAGCAACCTCTTCATTAGTTACAGAACTCTTTAATGTGGAATTACTTAGATTACTTTTACTTCTGTAGAGGTTGTGCATATTTACTGATATGGTGGACTGTAGAAGTTTGAGTAGACTTTTATGATGGAAATGTTCTGAACTGGGCAGTTTTGTCATTAGTGCATGCATTTTGTTTTATTGTTTACTGGAATTACTGTATTATACAAGGAATATAACTTAATACAATCAGGAAGGTGTATCAAATAACACATGTATGTTTCCTGTGCAAGGGGCCTATGACTTGAAAACAGCCCAAAGTTAATATTTATCTGCTACTGGCCAGATGTATTTTCTTTGAATGCGGGTTTCAATGAATGTGAGTTTAAAGGGCAGAGAGATTTTAATGCTAAGTCTATTTTCATTGTGAGACTGCATTGCTTTGTTTAGCAGATTTCTATAAGTTTTTTGCTGTGAAATGTAAAATAAAAATTTTAAATGAAATCCAAGTCATCTTAGAAGTAAAACAGTATACACATTACAGTGTTTGTGGTAAATGTGGTGAAATAGCCAAGTCCATGGTACATTGGAATAGCTGCAGGGGGGGGGGGCATTCAAGCATGATTTTGTGAGGAAGGGAAGGGCAGCAAACTCAGACAGGCCCCGGCTGAACTATACCTCTTAACTGTCCAGATATTTGCAGAATAAATAGATTTTTGCATCTTATTTTTGGTTTGTTCCTCATAAAATTTGTGGTTTTCTGGCAAATCATTTAGGAATGAAGTCACTAAATAATGACAGACATTGAGTTTCAGACTTCACACTTCTCAGAAAAATGCATGCTAAAGCAAGACCTGTTGTTCTGTCAACTGACTATGTTTAGACAAGACCAACTTTTAGTACTGTTAGTATGTTCCCCCAATATATTTGACCTTGTCCAAATTTCCTGTGCTAAGAGGATGAGAGGTACCCTCAAATAAATCTCTTCATAGAATTAGGTATACCCAAACTTTATAGAATTAGGTATATCCAAACCTCTCAACTGTCCCTGATTTTGGCTCAAAATGTTGCTCTCCCCCTAATAATCCCTCCGCAAAATGGCAAATTTGGAAGAAAACATGGAGGGTTTACAGTTAATAAATAATTGTAATAATCAGTTATAGATTACTTTTAATTTCAGAAATGCATGTAGATTCTCTTATTTTGTCAGCTGCTCAAGTTAACAGTACTAATATTGAAAGTGTCCCTTCTTTGACAGGTTCCCAGCTGTATTGTGTGGGCATTTTATATTTTTGCATCACATTTTTGGTCTGTTTTTCATAAAATTTTGGTTTTCTTGCAAATTAGTGGCAAAATCATTAAAGACTGAAGTTAGAAAATAATGACAAACATTTGAGTTTCAGATTTCATACCCTTCCGAAAATTCATACTAATGCCAGACCTACTATTCTATTATCTTCCTAAGTTTATAACAGCAATAATTAAAAATTGTCCTTATTTTTGGGCCTTTGTCCCACTTCTGTTCATGGCTTTGTCCAGATTTCTTGTTCTGAGGCTGAGAGATATGACAAATGTATCAGGGCCATCACCGTTATCCAGAGACATTTAATTGTGACATTGCACCCCACTCCCCCACTTAGTGACTCTGGATGTGTCCACGCAAGGCAAGGAGCAGTTATGTAGTGTAAGTGTGCAGAGTACCCCCCCCCCCCTCCAAGGTAGACACAAGTACTACAGTGGCTTTTCATCTGTCCTTGATTTTGCAGAATATTTAGGTTTTCTGTCATATTTTTATACTGTTGATTTATGCTTCTTCTTCAGAAAATGCATATCATTGCAGTGCTTGTTGCTCTGTGTTTAAGTAGCAATGTTTTAATGACCATCAGGTAAGCTTGTCTGAGACTAAGATGCAAGTAAGCTTTAATAAGCATACTGTTAAAGAATTATCAACATTGAAGGCCTTTTTGTTCTTGCCATGCAGAGAATATTTACATAACTAGATAGTGTATAAGCCTTAAGTACTCAAATGCATATGACAGTATTTGTAATGAAGGACAGGATTGCAGTATTTTCAGAAGCTCATTACATTTGTTTGAGACTTCAGTCATCTTTGCAGGCTTTACTTGTAAACTAAATAAAATGCTAGTCTATCATGTGTGGTCCATAACCTGTGCAGTAATTCTTTAAGCAATTTATCTTGAGCTTGTTTCTTCTTTGCTGTTAATTTTTTACTTTGATCACGTTTTTCCCATGAAACTACTAGATAGTTGTTGTCAGGCAGCATGTCTCTCTTTGATAAGAAACATTTTTACAAGTGGAGGTATTGCTACTTCAGCATGATACTTGGTACTTAAATTAGAATTAGAACTGCAGTGCAAGGAGAAGTGGTTTGAGTTGAGTGCTGCTTGTTTTTTTATACCCGATTTTGACTGGCATTCCAGTAATGTATTTAAAAAGTAATTTATTTTTTCATGCCTCACAACCTTTGTGTTTCCATCTAGATATTAAGTAAGTTGTCATGTAGCCAATGCATTGAAATATTTTTTTCTTCTCCACTTCATTTTGTCTTGACTGGACTCTCATAATGATGGTTTGGCACCCAGGGCAGCATATTTAAAGTCCCAATTTTTGTGGTTTTGAGCATAGTTCCATCCCTTTCTAGTTGTCCAAATCCCTTCCCATTGGCCCCACCCATTCAGCTGTCTCCTGCAGCCCCCCTTTGATTTGAAGTCACCAGCCACCACTGTTTATGGCTCTTCTTTGGCCTATCAGTTTTTGTGATTTTTGTGGACTGCTACTTCTTTTTACAAGAGGGGAGTCATCCTTCCTCTGGGCCTGTCCTAGCCCCAATGTAGGAATGTTTCTGTATTTTGAGTAGGTTGCCTAATGCATCTTAAAAATGTACAGTTTATCAAACAAATATTTACATGGGCACCCTCACACCACCAATAGACAAAGCAGGTATTCCGGATCCTAGTGTAGTTGGAAAGATGGCATGAAACACTAGTGAATGGTTTTGAATGCATAGTATACCATGGGGAAGGTGTAGGGTCTGTGTGAGAGCTAATCAGGTAGCCAAGGCAATCTAATAGCTGAGGAATGGACCAGGTTCCGTAATTTGCATTGTACTCAGAAAAACGATCAGTAAGATAGACCACCTGACTCTGGAAAAATTATGAAGTACTAGCAAAACATCTGTTAACTGAAAGGAATGAAGTTCATGTAGAGGTAGAGAGAGCGGAAAAAGACAAGAAAGCAGATGGACGCTGATAGTCAGTTAAGTTAGACCAGCATAAACTGCTGGACTGCACAAAAGAATATAGAGGAAAAAAGTCAGAAAGGCGGGATGAATGAGATGATAAAGTTGAAGGGATTATCCTGAGAACTAGTAAAATATAGGAGAAACAATATATTACAACTTGTATCAACAATCCAAACCTGTGGCTGAAGAAACGCTGTATATGATAAAAACAAGTTTTTATTGTCGGTAAGCGCTTTCGTAGTGCTTCTCACACCACGTCCTCAGACCTTTACATAAAATATGAACTTGCAAACCCTTCTTATGTAGGTAACTCAAACTACTTAATTGGCATCTTACAATGCTGTCTAATTATACTCGTATTTAAAACATCCACTACTTACTAAATCTAATACTTACATATATATTAGTTGCTAGTTCATGCTTAACTAATGAATTAATTCATAAAAATACATAATATATATTAAACTGTGTACATGTAAATACTAGCCCAAAAACCTTGAATAATCTTTAAAATTCATATACAAAAATAACTCATTATACTATTTGGCCAAAGGTCTGTTTCTAAGTTGTTGTGTCTTTCGGTTTTTCCCGGTTAGGGGTCGCCACACCGGAACTCCGGTCTGCTAATGATTGGCAGTAGATTTTTACGTGCCGAGTTGTCAGCTCTTGACGCACAACCTTCAACGAAGGTACGCCCATTCACGCATGTCTCCACACAGAAGATGCTCTAGCTGAGAATCGAGCAGGACAACGTTGCACTGTGAGGCGACAATGCTACCGCAGCACCACCACTTCTAAGTATTGGTTTTAAAGGACTTCTCTCATTAAGGCCTGAGCCTCTATCAGGCCCTTAGCCTAATAATCCAGCGTGTCTCTGATGTTTCTGTGTTATTTGTGGTGTCTCCCCCTCTCTCATTTTCTTCTGTCTTCTCTATTGCTTGAAACCTAAATGCATGTCCTGGTTCTGTGTTCTTAACATGCTTGGCTAAAGCATTTGTGAGGTTCTGATTTTTAATTTGTAAAAGGTGTTCACGTATCCTAAATCTAAGTTTCCTGTTAGTTTTACCTACATAAAAATTCGAGCAGATATCACATACTGCTATATATACAACATTTTTAGTGTGACAAGTAGCCTGTATGTTAAATGCAAATATCCTATCCTAATATCAGGATGTGAAAAAGTGTTGCTAGTGTCTATAAATTTACATTGGTTGCATTTTCTACATGGTGTAGTTCCTTTTGTTGATGCTGCTTCTCCTTCTTTACCTACCTTACCATCTCTAGGATAGCATAAGTATCTTTTTAGGGATTTCTTATTCTTAAAAGAGAAACCAGGGTCTTCTCCTACTATCTCCTTTATCTTAGCATCATGCATTAGAATGGGCCAATGTTTTTTAATTATTCCTGTCACAATGGACACATTACTGGAATATTGTGTGGAAATTCTTACTACTTTTCTTTTTCCTTGTTGGCTGACTACATCATCTTCCACCCTTCTTGCAAAGTATGGTTTACCGACAGTGTCCCTTAATTTGATGCCTTCTCCTACCAAAACATCACATTCATCTGCCTTAACATCTCTCTCTAAATCTTTGCTTGAGGTCTACCACTTCATGTTCAAAATCTTTTTCATTGGCGACACTCTCAATGTCTGTCCTTTAACCACAGTATTAAAAATGTGTCCAGGGTGCATACTTCTTCTATGTAAAATTGTGTTTCTGTGACGGTCCTTTCTATATAATTTACTGGTAATCTCCCCCTCTTCTGTTTTGATTAGTTTAACATCAAGAAAATTAATTTCTTTATCAGACACCTTTGTTTCAAAACTCAGAAAACTAGTGTTAGTGTTTGCTTCATGAAAGAACCTCTCTAATTCTGCTTGGTTCCCATCCCACAACAGGAAAAAGTCATCCACAAACCATTTATAAAATATTATTGATCCCCCTGCTCATTTTTTACCCATTTATTCTCCCATGATGCCATCACTAAATTGGCGTAGCTGTTTGCGCTTGAAGTGCCCATTGCTACGCCATCTTTTTGTAAGTATAAAGTGTGTTCAAACATCAATACATTATTAGTGATTATCTGCTGCGTTAGGAGACATCAACTCTATTTTACTCTGATCATAAGACCTTTCCATAGTTAGATACTCTCTCAACATGTCTATTCCCAAATTGTTAGGTATGGACATAAACAAAGAACGAACGTCCATAGTTACCAATTTAACATTGCTCAAACCCTTGTCATATGTTAGGAAAAAATCATACAGTTCATTCAAAAATTGTTTCGTATCCCTTAAAATGGTTCTATTCTTGTCTACTAAGGGTCTCAATGTTTTTTCTATATATATAGATATGGGTTCTGTTATCCAATTTCTTCCTGACACTATTGGCCTCAATGGGGGATTTACAGGGTCCTTATGTATTTTAGGAATACCTTGAATAACAGGGATGAGGGGGTTCTTCACTGAAACATAATTATATAAGTCAGGGGTTATCCATTTATCCAAAAGACATTCATATAACAGATTATCCATTCTTTTAATAAGACTTTCCTTTTATTTTTTTAGTTATCTTATCAACAGTTTGGTCACTTAACATTTCCTTCGTTTTCGTATTATAATCACACTTATCCATGGCCACTACTGGTCCCCCTTTATCGGCTGGTTTAATTATTATATTTTGGTCATTTTTTAAAGTGTATAAAGCTTTATATTCATCTTTAGACATAGTCCTAAAAAAGCTTTTGTTCTTATCACTATCAAGTTGTTCAAACAATTCCTTTTCACATAAACCACTGAACACCTCAACTGTGGGATGTCCAACTGGAATAAAAGTGCTAGGCTTTAAAACATTTCCCTTTCACCACCTGTAACATGATGTTCTATAACAATATAATAGCTATGAATGAAAAATTTTGCTGTGATGTAATTTATATAGATTTAACTTCAGCATTTGACAGGGTCATACACAAAACACTGATCAGAAAATTAGAACGACTAGGTATTGATGTACTTTTCATAAGATGGATAGCTGCATGGCTTGCAAATAGGACATAGCAAGTGTCACACACCAACTGGACAGGTGAAATCCTTGGTTACAGTCTGGATGTCCCACAGGGCTCAGTCCTAGGCCCTTACTTGTTTAGATTGTATCTTTCAGACCTAACTTTTTCAATTGAGGTGTTCTACAATCTATATGCAAGCGACCTGAAATTGGGTAAAACTGATTACATGTGTTACTGATAAGGCATGTCTGTAAAGTAACTTGACTAAATTGACCATTTGGGCACAGGAAAATAATATGGTGATAAAAACATAAAAAAACTAGGCATATGAGATTTGGGAAACATAAATTGAAATGTGAATATTTAATACAGCACACAGTGAAACTGTAGACTCATTTTAAGGACCTTGGTGTATATGGTTAGATTCAGCTATGAGTTTTTCTAATCATGTCAACCAATTGGTTAATGAGAGTTATGGAACTGTAAGTTGTATAAAAGGAAATAGGAAATCAGAAATGATGAAGTCATTGTTTGTTATTTACATTAGACCCAAACTTGAGTATGGAATTACATTAGACCCAAACTTGAGTATGGAATAACAATATGGAAACCCTATAAGAAAACAAGCATAAGTAAACTGGAAAGAGTACAGCGGAAATGTACCAAGGGCATCCATGGATGTGAAAATTTAAGTTGTTATGAACGACTAAAATATCTGAACTTGTACAGTGTCTCTTACAGATATTGAAGAGGCAATCTTATTCAGGTGTATAGGGCATTTAGAGACTGCTACCTCTGGGAATGTTTGGGGTTATCAAGAAATACTAGAGAATCATCAGACAACCTATGTATAAGATTCTATAGGAATGAGAAGTGTATTAATTGGTTTTCTGACAGAGTAGCCGATGCATGGAACAGGCTACCAAATTACATTAAAGCAAGTACTAGTTTAGATATTTTTTAAGAACAGCCTGGACACTTTCTATGGGAACAAGTGTTTTCGTATATTGGCAAGTTAGAAGGGCATTAATGCCTGTGCTTGAAATACTTGTATGTATAAACATGACGTCTGCATGTACCATCCTCAGAGCTTCTCTGCTGCCAGTCTGAACATCATCTTCTACTGTTTGTCTGATTGCTGAGAGGTTGCTGTTTCAGATAAGTGCCTCATTGGGGAATTTTTGTATTTTTTTCTTGCTACTGCATGTTTTTTGAGGTTAATGCCATCCAAGAGAGGCAAGTGCCATTGTGGAAAACAAATTCCACAGAAAGATAACCACAGTTAGTATCTTTTCTGTCTGGGATCCACTCACAACTATAAGGCTTGTGAGATTTGTCAGGCGTTTGTCCCTAAGGTGCTTCATAGTTGTCTTTCTGTACATCTACCTCGAGAATCAGAGACTTCAGCAACTAGCGCTTGCAATGGAGGGACCGGTGAGCCTCCGAAGAAGGTAAAAAGGTTAGGCCTGAATCTTCGGCTGCACCTCTGAACCCAGATGCCCCTGTCGAGGCCAGTGAAGGCTGGAGGTCTGTTTGGTGCCTACTTTTCTTCCTACAGGGGGTACTGGTTTGGAAGCTGTTAAGGAGAGTTCCATTAGCACATCCATAGAGGCATTGCAGACGTCCGTTCAGAAAGGTAAGGGGAACCATGGCTCACTTCCATTGATGTTCCTCGCAGTACTTCTTCTGACTTAGCTGTTGAAGACAGTTTGATGTCTGTGCCGGAACCTAGGCCTGCGTTTGGCCCATCCATCCCAGTCTAGGGTTGAGCCTCCCATTAAAAAAACAAAAAACAAAACATGTTTCCATCTCTCAGGAACCTTCCCCAGACTGGCAAGCTTTTTTCCCAGGGAATTCTTAATGCTTTCCTAGCACTAAGACCTTTCTGTTTTCAAACCTATACTCCAGTTTCTCCTCCTCCTCCTTTGCCTAGATCATCAGCTGTGGAGCAGGAGGCCTCTGAGGAAGAAGTGTCATCTCAGATGAGTCTCTGGTATACTCAGCACAGATTGACTCACCCCTGGGTTATGCTGCCCCTGAAGTTGATTCCAATGGTGGGGACTCCTCTGAAGAAGGTATATCCTTTGGAGAAATTATCTCAAGGATGAGAGATTTTTTCAAGTGGAAAAGCTCACAGGTTTCAAAAGTGCAGAAGAGGTGCTATGACGTGATACAGATGGACCCCTACTCCCTGCCTTTATGGACACTTTTCTTTCTGCACCCAGAAACCCAGATTCACATATTCTAGCCACAAAAAGGCCTGATATGTTTTGTAAGGTCCATGAGGATGGCAAATTTCTTTTCAAATGTCTCCCTACACATCCTGCTATGATTTCAGTGTTTGCAGAAAGACCTTCCAGATTTTTGCCCTCCACTACCCTTCTTCCCTCAGACAAAGACAGCAAGATGGTAGAGAGGATAGGTAAAAAAGTCTACACATCCTCTACTTTGGCATTTAGGGCCATTAACTGTCAGACTTGTATGTCTAAGTATGTTCTGGCCCTGCTTTGTCAGGCTTCACAGCCCATTGAGAGATCTTCCTGATTCTGCTGCTAAAGCACAGTTTTCCTCTCTCTTGACGGTCTCCTCCCAAGTAACTAGACACTCCGTAAAGTGCAGTTGTGATGCAACTGAGGTATCTACTAGATCATCTACATCTGGATTTGTCTTTAGGAAGTATTCTTGGTTAAGATTGCAGCCTTTTCTTGATGATCTCAAAGCAAAACCTATGGCTGCACCTCTTGACAATTCTTTTCTTTTTGGTACTGATGCTGCTGCCCTTTTCAAATTCCTTCAAGAAAAAGGGAGAGTTTCAGGAACTGAAGCACATTTTTGTGTCCCCAGTCCCAAAGTATTGTAGGAATTATCCTTCCAAACCTCATTTTGTGAGGAAGAAGCCCCACACCCCTCCTCTCCCTCACAAGAAAGGGACACGCAGGCAGAGCTCCTCCATATCTTAACCAGCCTCAGTTCAACAGCCCCCCTTTCCTGACAAACCAGGTAGTCTGTGACTACCTGCTGACTATCCAACATTCCTCTTTCCCAGCGCCTTTCTTACTTTCTTCATGGACAAGCATTACCACAGATGAATGGGCCTTTTCTGTTGTCCAAAATGGCTACTGCATGGTTTGAAAATCCATCCCCCCATTCACGGGCATCCCTCAACCCCTTTGAGACCAGCTCCTTCTTTTCCTTCAAGTGCTTCAAGAGTTGAACTCACAGGGGACCATTCAGGAAATTCCCTCTCTCCAAAGAGGAAAAGGGTTCTATTCCAGGATGTTTCTAGTGCCTAGGAAAGATGATACATGGAGACCAATTCTGGATCTATCCCAACTTTGTGTTTTTCTTCAGGTTTCCACCTTCCACATGCTCGCTCTCCAGACTATGTTCCCTTTTTTGCTACTTCCGGTCTTTATGGTTTCTCTAGACATCAAGGATGCATATCTTCATGTCCCCATTCACCCTCTGTTCAGGAACATTCTTATGTTTTCTGTTGCTTCGTCTCATTTCAGATGTTCTTCGTGTTTCAGTGTTGCAGTCATTACATTTGGGTTATCTGCTTGCAGGTAGCCCTCAGTCGGCCTGATTATCAAAGTCTTAGGTCCTGCATCGGTTGCTGTCTCATCTTCCATGACACCAGGTAGTCAGGGGTATAAAGCATGCTGCCGATGCCATTACATCAGTCTTTCTTGCCGTGCGGTGCCCAAAGCAGAAGCAGTTCGCAAGTGCCGGTTGGCCGACTCCTGCAATTTTTGTTTTCGAGTTTCAGATCCGAAGTCTTCGAAAAAGCTAAGTAACCCATTGGGGATCCTTTTTCGTGCTCTAAACTGATGTCAGTAAAAGTTAACAATTGTATTTCGCGTGGAAAGCAAATACCTCATAAAGATTTTAATTCGTACTGCATTCCTTGCTTAGGCCCAGACCACGACGTCCCTTGCTGTCGGTTTTGTGCCTTATTCAATCCTCAAACTATTCGTCGTCGGTGCATTTTTGCATCTAACTATTTTGGTACTTGGTTCAGTTATCCAGAAATGGCTTTGGTAAGCCATCCGACTACCGACATTCTGAAAAAATGTAAAGAAAAAGATACAGACCGCATAGGTCGAAAGCTGCCAACAACCCTTCCATTAAGCTAGTCGCCAGTTCGCTGGTACTCAGTGAAGTGCTTTTGCAGCCCCTGATACCCGGTACTTCAGATTTACAGGCCTCTACTGAGACCCATTCGGAGTCCGGTATGCCACGAGATACTTCTTCGACTATGGAACCTGTGGATGTCTCTACCTTGGATGGGTCCGGAGCCGGTGTGCAGGCACCGGCTTCTGAGGGTGTGTTCAGGCCTTCTGACTTGCATATCATACCGACGCCATCATCTTCTTCAAGGCATAAAACTCGATTCACACCTAGAAAACCGACGTCCAGACTGCATGGTTAGGCCCCTTTGCCTAAAAAACAAATGATAAGAATGGTTGAAGACCTTATTACTCTAATCAGGGGAAGTCACCCTTTTCCCTCTAAGAGACAAAGAACTGATTTTCCCTCTGATTATTCAGATCAGGATTCTGATATTTCTGTTTCTTCTGATGACCAGGATTTGCCCTTATCTACCTATGAGGATTCTGATGCAGAGGACTCCATTCCCTCTGCTTCCCCTCCAGAAGATTTCTCTTTTGGTGAAACTTTGCATACTCTCAGGGAGCATTTCTGCTGGGAAAGCCAGGATTACTCTGACTTTAAAAAGAGGCATAGGGAATTATTACTCCTGCCTCAACACAGGCCTTTAGCTATCCCTCCTGTACTGGACATTGTTAGGGAGCATTTCTGCTGGGAAAGCCAGGATTACTCTGACTTTAAAAAGAGGCTTAGGGAATTCTTACTCCTGCCTCAACACAGGCCTTTAGCTATCCCTCCTGTACTGGACATTGGAAATGTTGCCTTCATGGAGTCTAGCATGGCCCCAGACACTTTACCTCCGGCTCCCAGGAAACCTGACACGGATTACAGAGTACTTGACTCTCTCAAGTTCCTCTTTAAGAATCCTACTGCGGATCCAAAGACCATTTCACAGGGACCCAAAGGCATTAAGGCTACTACTGCCAAAAACCCTACCCCCTTTGATAGAGATTCCAGGACCCTGGATAGATGGGGTAAGAATGTATATACTTCTGCTACTTTAGCCATTAAGGCCTTAAACTGCCAGTTTCATATGTTAAAGTATCAGCAGCATATTATTGGATTACTTAAACAGAAAATTATGTTGATTCCTGACTGTGCTGAAAGTAAAGAATTACATGATTTAATGCATTCTGCTGAACACGTTGGTAAACGTACTTTGCAGTGTGGTTTTGATTCCTTAGAGGCATCTTGCAGGGCTGCTGTCACTGGGTCTGTACTTAGAAGGCATGCTTGGCTTAATGAGCAAACTTTACCAAGTCATGCTAAAGCTAAATTACTGGATGCTCCCTTAAACCAAGACCGCCTGTTTGGCAACAAAGCAGAAATAGTACTTAAAAATTGGAGGAAAAAGCT
This sequence comes from Protopterus annectens, assembly GCF_019279795.1. Taxonomy (NCBI): domain Eukaryota; kingdom Metazoa; phylum Chordata; order Ceratodontiformes; family Protopteridae; genus Protopterus; species Protopterus annectens. Next base: position 1,512,419,416 of record NC_056741.1, read on the forward strand.
AAATCTATGCAAACTGTTAAAAGATTTCCTGCAAATACAGCCTCCCAGATTTAGTAGGCACTGGCCTTCTAAGAATTGGTCCTTTCCTGTCTCTTCCAGACATTCTCAGTCCAAATCCAGGACCAGCAAAACCACCTAGGCTTCAGTCTCAAGGTACTCACAGGCCTAAGCAGTGGGGGGTGTCCCTCTTCCAAAGCTGGAAGTGGTAAGGCACCCCCCTATAGTAAATTGTCACAGTGACTTAACCTTAAACCTTCAAAGCCCTGCTCAACTGACTGTTCCTTTAGGGGAAAGATTGCCCTGCATGCAAAAAACTGGGAACTCATTACCCAAGACAAATGGGTTCTAAATATAGTTTCCCAAGGATACAGATTCCACTTCCACGCCTTACCACCCCAAACGGTTGGCCAGACTTACCCCCAAATCAGTGAGCAGAGGCTCAACAGCGGGTTCTCAATCTTCTAAGTATCAGGGCTATTCAACCTGTCCCAGAAGAGGAATGGGGACAAGGGTTTTTACTCCAGACTTTTCCTGGTACCCAGAAAAGACAATACCTGGCATCCTATCCTGGACTTGTCTATCCTAAACACCTTTTTGGTAATCCCAAAATTCAAAATGCTAACTCTTCATCAGCTGCTTCCTATGCTAGGCAGAAATGCCTGGTTGGCAACATTGGATTTAAAGGCAGCTTACCTGCACATCCCAGTAAGGGAATCTTGCAGAAAATGCCTACGCTTCAGAGCAGGCTTACATGCACTATCAGTTCTCTGCACTGCCTAGCTCCAGTCATTGCATTCTGCAGGCAAAGAAATATTCAGATATACCCATACCAGGACGATTGTCTAATTCAAACAGAAAGCCAGGACATACTGTTAAATTATCTGGCATTTGTAAAGAAACTGCTAACGTCACTGGGGTACACCATAAACGAAAAGAAATCTCACCTAGTACCCTGCCAACAAATTGTATTCCTGGGAGCAAGCTTGAATACAACTTCCCAGATGGCCTACTTCACGCCAGAGGAACAAGTTTGTTTGACAGCCTACTTCAAACTACTGGCCACAAAGACCCAGCTTATCTGCAAGGAAAATATTACAAGCCCCTGGGGTTCATAGCCTATTGCATTCTACTAATTCCATATGAGGAAACTACAATGGTATCTGAAAAGCCTATGGTGTCAACATTCTCAAGACCTGGAATCAATGATTCCCATCATTCCTTGTATAAAGACAGAGTTCCTTTGGTGGGCAGAGGCCTGCTACCACAACAAGGGACTAACATTCACTCTACCCCCTGCACCCCAAACCCTAACAACAGACGCATCAGATTATGCATGGGGGGGGGGTCACTTGGCAGGGCAGTGCATTCAGGGCAAATGGAAGCAGAGTCAAATGCACCTGCATATGAATAAAAAAGAAATGTTAGCTGTACAGAATTCTCTGGCGGCCTTCAAGGACCACATTCTTCCAGGACAATTATTGGTAAATATGGACAACACCACTGTTATGTGGTACATAAGCAGGGGGGGACTCACTTATACACCCTCTGCAGACTAGCCATCTCTCTGTGGAACACAGCCTTGAGCTACCAAGTGCACCTACAAGCTCAATTCCTGCCAGGCAAGCTAAATACACCGGCAGATGACCTAAGCCGAAATCTCATGGACCCACACGAGTGGAAACTGGAACCAAAGATTTTCAACATTCTGAGAAACAAATGGGGGAGCCCAGAGATAGACCTGTTTGTGTCCCCTCAGAACTACCAATTGGGCAAATTCTGCACAAGGACCCCCCCCCCCCACAGACAAGCTTGGAAAGTGGATGCCCTTTCCTTTACCTGGGAAAGCCTCTCAGTTTATGCCTTTCCCCCTCTGCCTCTCCTCTCGAAACTTTTACTAAAGATCAAACAGGACAAACCAAGGACAATACTCATTGCACTAGACTGACAACCCCAACACTGGTAACCCCTCTTGCACAGTATATCACTACTGGAACTATGGCAACTGTCTCAAGCTCCTTCCCTACTGTCCCAGCAGGAGGGTCACATTCTGTACCCCAGCTTCAAACCCTGAACCTGGCAGCCTGGCTAATTACCTGAGTTCTCTTATACCATCCGTCAGTAAACAAGTGCTAGATGTCATCCTGGAGGCAAGGAGGCCTAGTACTGGAAAATCCTATGCTGAAAAGTGGAAAAGATTCTGTTCCTGGAGCCAGACTTGAGGGATGGGCACTACAGTGCCCAATTTACTCCATATTCTTCAATACGTAACAGAGATGCTTCACAAGGGCCTTTCCTTCTCTTCCATTAAAATTCATGCCTCAGCCATTTCAGCACATTATAATACTGAGCCACCCCTCTTCTCTCACCCCCTACTGAAACAATTCCTTAGAGGGGCCAAAAATTTAAGACCACCCAGGAGAGCTCCTACTCCTGCCTGGGACCTTAACTTTGTATTGGAAAAGCTCACTCTACCTCCTTTTGAGCCAGCTGCAACTGCGTAGTTGAAATTCCTTTCTTGGAAAACAGTCTTCCTCCTAGCCATCACTTCAGCAAGAAGGGTGTCTGAATCACAGGCCCTCATGGCAGTGGAACCTTTCATCATCTTTCATGTGGACAGGGTGTCCCTCAGGACCAATCCTTCCTTTATGCCTAAGGATGGTATCCAGTGTGGCCCTTAATCAGTCCATTCATTGCTCAACCTTCTTTTCTAATCCACAGAACAAAGGGGAATGAATACTGCACTCCTTGGATGTGCGCAGACAACTTAGATTTTACTTGGTCAGGACCAAGCCTCTCAGAAAATCTGAACAGCTGCTAGTTGCCTTTGCTGCAGGGACAGAGGGGAAGGCCATTTCAAAGCAAACCATTTCTAAATGGATAAGTCATTGCATTATTTTCTGCTATAAGCACCATGGAAAACCTACTCCACTGGGGATAAGACCCCATTCCACCAGGGCTGCATCTACTTTTACAGCCTTTCTCAGAGGTGTTCCTACCAGGGACATTCTAGAAGCTACTACTTGGAGTTCTGTGCATACCTTCGCCAAGCATTACCACGTGCCAATTTTCTCTAAATCCATAGCTGGTTTTGCCACTGCAGTCTTGCAGGGCTTAATAGCTACTCCTAATGCTCAATAACTGCCTCTTCCCTTCCTTGGCTTTGGGAATCTACCCAAATGTAATGTCTGCAACAGTGAAACACAAAGGACATAGTACAGTTGTGTACACTTACCATAAATGTAGATGTTCGAGTGTATTCACTGTTGCAATCCTAGTTACCCTCCCTCCAGCCCCTTGACTTCTATTGGCTATACCTCTCTTCTTGTTTACAATACTTAAGCTTTCTGGTGTATTTGCTTTTTGTTGGAGGTGTAACTATAGATTTAATTGCTTCCCATTATGGGGGCACCTGACATCTGGAGCAAGAAAACTAATGTAATGGCATCGGTTGCATGCTTTATACCCCTAACTACCTGACATCATAGAAGATGAGACAGCAACTGACACAGGACCCAAGACTTTGATAATCAGGCCGACTAAGGGCTACCAGCAAGCAGATAACCCAAATGTAATGACTGCAACAGTGAATACACTCGAACATCTACCTTTATGGTAAGTGTACACAACTGTACTTTTTCTCCTTTGCCCTTTGGACTCATGTCTTCAAAGGTCTTCACAAAATGCTTGGCTCCTGTCATTGCCTTTTGTAAACTTAAAGGAATTGTGATTTACCCTTACCTGGACAACCTGCTTTTTCAAGCAAACCGTCCAGACATTTTGCAACAGGACCTTCAAGCACCATATCCCTGCTCCAAAGCCAGGGGTTCACTGTCCACTACAAGTTGTCTCTCACCCCTTCTCAGGATCAGGTTTTCCTGGGCTACAGGATAAGGACAGACCTTATGATAGCCTTTCTCCCACCACAAAATACCCAGTCTTTGCTGACCTATTCTGTCAGCCAGAGAGTTTCTCCAAATGCTAGACTTCATGACATCCGTTATCTCTGTGTTACCCTTAGCCAGACTTCACGTGTGAAAATTCCAGTCATATCTGAAAACACTCTGGTGCCAGCATGCTCATCTTCTGGAGTTTGTTTTTCTTCTTTTCCCTGGTGGATTCAACAAATATCTCTGAATCCAGGCCTTCCTCTACAGGTCCTGCATCCTGTGCAGGAGCGGTTTGCACATGCTTCAGACATGGGGTGGGGAGCAATATTTGGAAATTTGAAAGTTCAAAGCCTTTGGTCTCCTCCCATAAGGAAACAACATATCAACATCAAAGAGATGAGGACTTTGATTCTTGCTATCTAGTCCTCTTTCCTCCCAGGTCCCCTGAAATGTTCACAGACAACACCACAGTTCTTTGGTATGTGAACAAGCGGGGGGCACAAAGTTGCATCTGCTCTGCGAGCTGGCTCTTCAGGCCTAGGAAATTGCTTCTCAAGCCAAGGTCACATTACTAGCTGTTTACATTCCTTCTGCTAAAATTCTTCTGGCAGATACTCTTAAGTAGGTCCATGACACAAGCCCACAAATGGATGTTTCACAGGGATACATTTCTGGACACTCTCCACTGGTGAGGTAATCCTTAAGTCGATCTCTTTGCCTCCCCTTGAACAGACATCTTTCAGAATTTTGTTCCAGAGTCCTATATTCTCTAGAGTGGAAGGTGGACACACTGTAATTTTCATGAAAGGGGCTGTTTCTGTATGCATTCCCCCTCTTCCCACTCGTTCAGAAATTTGAGCTGAAAATATAGCGGGACTAAACAAAAATGTTGGTGACCCTCCCTTTTGGCCAAGACAGCACTGGTTCCCTCTTCTGCAATTAGCCATGAGTAGTCATCACAAGTTACCTCACTTGTCTCACACAAGACAAGGGATCTCTTATGCACTGACATTTAACAACTCTGAGCCTGACTTTGTAGGTGATAGGCTTCTGATCCCTTTCCAACACCTTTTTTTTTTTCCTGAGGACATGCTTCTAGTCCTGCAGGTTGCCAGGAAACCCAATACTAGGAGATCCTACTTTTCCAAATGGAAGAGGTTCTCCATCTGGTGTCTGAAGAAATAGCTAGATCCATTTTCAGTGGACATTCCCCTAGTTCGTTATTTGTTTGAATTGCTTACTCTTCTGTAAAAGCCCACTTCTCTTACATTCCTGCATGTCTGTCTCCTCCTGTAGCTTCTAGGCTAGAGGTTAAACTCCTTCTTAAAGGTGTCCTTCACATCAGATGTCCTAGGAAACCTGTTTCTCTTCCCTGGGATTTGAATTTTTGTACTGGAAAAGCTTACTCAGGCTCCTTTTGAACCTGCAGTTTCAGCTTCTTTGAAGTTTTGTACATGAAAGACGATTTTGTTGGTAGCCATCACCTCTGCTAGAGGAGTTTCTGAACTATATGCCTTAATGGCTTCCCAACTTTATTTCATCTTCTACAAGCAGTTCACTTCATACTAACCCCTTCTTCATGCCTAAAGTGGTTAATGACTTGTCCCTTAACCAATATATTCATCTGCCTACCATCTTTCCTTCCTCCCAAAATTCTAGTGAAAGGGTTTTACATACCATGGATGTATATAGACAACTCAGATTTTATCTAGACAAGACCACGTCCTTTAGGAAATCAGAGCAGTGTTTGTCTCCTTTCATCCAGGGCACTGGGAAAACCTGTTTCTAAACAAACTATTTCCACTTGGATCTCTAAGACCATTTCCTTCTCCTGTGTGTTCCATGGAAATACATTCTCTTCCTTAGTAAAAGCTCATTCCACTAGAGTTGTAGCTTCCTCTGGGGCCTTCTTCAAAGGTCTGGACACTGCCTGTATTCTGGAAGCTGATTACTTGGTCATCTGTTCACACCTTCACCAAAAATTACAAGCTGGATACTATCTCCAGATCCAGAGCAGGCTTTAGCAGGGCAATCCTGCATGGTTTCATGGAAACGACTTCTGCTCCAACCTCCTTTTCCTGAACTTTGGTACTCTCCCTCATATTATGAATACTGCAAAATGGGAATAGAAGGACATAGAATAGTTGTCAAGTCTTACTATGACCATAGATGTCCTTTTCTTCCATGTTGTAGTATTTTATCCCACCCTCCTTCCCCCTTCATTCATGCTTTTCTTTGGATGTTATATATATATATTTTTTATCTCTTATCTTGAGCTGGTGTTCTGACTAGGACATTCAATTTTGAAGATTGTACATGCAGATGTCACTTTTATGGCCTACGCTGGCTGCTTTCCTATGTGCAACATCACACGTACCTTGCAGTAGTTTAAGTCCTTGGTATCCCAGGCTGGACGTTCGGTTCACCTAGGCGAAGAAGCCCTCATGCTATGAATACTGCAACATTGAAGAGAAGGACACCTATGGTTATAGGTTCATAGATTAGTACTAGGCTAACTGCCCATGTGAGCCATTTTTAAGCCTAGCCAATTATCCCCATGTATGATTCAAACCCTTGTACCTTGTGTTTGTAAGGCAAACACCTTAACCACTAAGCCACCCTCCCAACTCTGAGACAGATAAGATTTTACAGAACTATTCTATATACCAGTAGGAAGACTGGCGGCAGAGAGTAGCACCAGTTGCAGATGGTCATTGCCATTGCTGGGAAATGCTCGTAAAGCATATTGCAGTAGTCTAGGTGATAGGTCTCTCTTGATGGCTGAATGTTTCACCGTGCAGTGTTTTGAAGGTGAAAACAGAGTTCACAACATCTGACACTTTGTCCCAAAACATCAGTTTGTTATCGAGGATACCATCCAAATAGTTCACCTTGTTAAATTTCAGTATGTTCGCCAAGTTCGCTACCAGCCACAAGACCTATACCCACCACTGTTCCTCTCTCCAACAACTAAATTGGCTAGAACTACCCAAGCATCTCACCTATACCCAACTAACTCTTGCACACAAGCTCATTTTCAACCCCTCCCTCTATCCCTCCCTGTCTTCTGCCTTTAAAATGCACCTACCCAATAGAGTATTAAGGTCTAACAACCAAAATCTATTAGAAGTGCACAAACCAACTCGTCCCCCAGGCAAAAATCTTCTATCGCATGGTCTAGCATGCCTCTGGAACTCCCTACCTCCATCAATTCGTATCACCTCTAACCATTTTATTTTCAAAAAATCTCTTCACTTATATCTAGTATCCCAGTGGGAATACTCTTGCTTCCACCCCACATAACTAACACTGGTAATTCCATCTTCCTTTCCTTCCCCTCCCCCATTTACATCTGCAATCTTCCCTTATAATTTCTCCTATCTCATACACTCTTATTGTTATTACTGTATCCACAAGAATACACTACGCTGCACCTCTTAAGTGTATGATTCCTGATATGTAATTTGACTTCTCATTATTTACTTTGCAACATTCCTTCTTTGTCTGTACCCTGTAAGCTTCATCACTAATTTGTATTAGTTGTAAAAGTTTCATCTCTAGTTTGTATTAGCTGTAATGTTTCCGCTACTATTTTGTAATTGTTTGCTTGAATCTTTTACACTTGTATAATTATCATGTATAACCTATTGTAACTTTGATTGTTTGGAGCTTTTCTCCCCAGGACTGCATTGAAAACGGGCTCATTTTGGCCCAATGGGCTATCCTTGTAAACCAACTGCAAATAAATAAATAAATGCCACTGCAAATATATTGGACTCTCTCAAAGTGTCATAAACTGCAGTGGCAACAGTTTTGGATATGTTAAGCTTCAACCAGTTATGAAATGGCTGTTGTTGAGTAACCTTGAGGTCAATTGCAAGGGAATTCACTTTACCTCTCCTTTCCCTAAGCAATATGACTAAAGCTTGTTGATGACAGCATAGCAGAGTTATGAAGGCCTCTCTCTTTAAGTAGCTTTCCCAGTGGTAGCAGAAACACAGTGAAAAGCAATGACACTAAGGTTGAGCCATATGTTATTCCATACTCCAGAGGGTATGGGGCAGAAGAGTTTAAACTTGAGACCACTCTTTGAGTTCAGCATGAGAGGTAAGAAGCCAGTCAATGACAGTGAAGGACAGGCCTTAGTACAGTTGTACCTACTCGATCAGGAAACCATGTTCATCTGTCTCATTGGTTGTATAGAGATTGAGCTGGACCAGAACAGACCAAAAGCATGCTATCTGGCTGTCAGGAAGTAATCCACGACCTTCATGTTGGTAGTTTCAGTATTGTGGTGAGAGAGAAACCTAAACTGAAAAGGATCATGATGGCTATCAACCGTGAGATAAGATTTAGACTGCACATAAACTTTTTTTCTCAGTAACCTTATGCAGAATTTGAAGGTTTGGAGATAGGATGATGATTGTAAAAGACATTAGGATCCAAACATGATTGTTAGAGTTCAGGATTATAAAAGCTTTCTTCAAGGTCGCTGGAAAAATCCCAAGCCTAAGACTCAAATTTAGAGCATAACTGGACTGAACATGTTAATTTAGGCCACAACCAGTTGATAGGGGCAAGGGTCCAGCCCACATTTTTTTGAGCACATACTTCTGGTTAATAGTCCTTCATAACAGCCCCCAGCACGAGGAACGCAGATGAGACATGCATTCCTAAAAGAACATTTTTATAGTGATTTGTTTGGGTATGCAGCCCCCTGCACAAGTAATGTAGATGGGACATGCATTCCTGCAATAACATTTTTATAGTGATTTTTTTTATTGAATTATTTCATTTGATCATTGTTGGTTCAGGCACCTAGGCAGCAAGACGTTTCCCTCAAATGACATTCAGCTGCAAAGAAACATGTCTGTTGTGAATTTCCTGGGGGCAAAGCGGTGAATGCTGTGCCATGCCCACAACTTCATTAACCAAATGCACTGGAGAAAATAAAGTCCATGGACCCCAACGCAATATGGGACAGCAGGCTGGTCAGTGGGCATGTCATTGGCAGTAAAAATGCAGTGCACAGTAGGCGGTGCCTTTATAATTGGTATGTGTGTACCACTACCCCCTTCACAGTGCCTAAGGGGTCATTACCTAAAATGCATACGGGAGTATAAATGGGACTGCAGTAGCCTGCAGGATTTCCCCTATGCTGTAGCACACTTCTACATGTTGTTAATACATAAACTTGCACTGTACACTGAGCAAAACACTCATTACTTCTGCCTCCATGTACTTGGTTATTAAAGCTGAGGGCATGACAGTGTGCGCTTATCTTTGCCAACAGGGAATTTGCAACAGTCATATTTCTCTGCAGCTGAATGTCATTTCAGCCATGTGTCCCCAACCAAATGTACCACAGGGAAATGTCTCGCCATCTAAGCACCTGAACCCAGTCTATGTGGTCACGTGATGAATGTGCACTGAAGAGTGTTTTGTTTCGATAGCTAGAATTTTCAGCGTGTAATCATTTGATGAATAACCGGCATTATTCAGGGATCTGTGTTTGACTCTGATCAAGTCTCTTAGCTGGCTAAAAATGTATAGAAATTTTGTTATGAAGTGTCTAGTAAAGTGGAAACTGGTCAGTAGGAGGAGAAGAATGGAAGAAAGAAGCAGTAAGAGAAAGGAGCTCAAACGGGATAAGTCCATCCGTAGTAACAGTGGTGACAGACAGTAAGGAGGTTAAAAATAAATTTGTGTGCAGTAACAGTCCCATGTGGAGGAAATTTAGAGTACAGATCTTAAGAGATTGAAAGCATGGAAAGGCTTCAGATAGAAAGGTTTAGTTGATATCTTGATTCACTTATTTACTGTTATTTACATTTCAGCTTAGCGGCTAGTTCAGAAGCTCTCTGTCCCACACCCCCATTAGTGAGGTAATACTTTCATGTCTAGTCTGACTGTTCACCTTTTTACTTGGAATTTAATGTTTTTCTTTCCTACTTCCTTTTGTTTTATTTTTTTATGTTCTTTGCATTTTCTCTTAATGTAAGCATTGATTGTGATGTTGCAAGGTAAATATATACTAAAAGATAAATACGCACAAGCATGTGCACACACAGTGAGCAGTAGTGGTGAAACTTTCATTTGTAATGAATGTTTCATTAGTGGTGTTTTGTATGTGTTTGCGGGCTAGGGTTGGAGTAAGGGTTAAGGAAGGGGACTGACACGTGTTAAGGTTTAGTATTTCTGTTTCTTTTATGTAGTGACATTGCTAAAGGAAGAGTGTTGAGTACCCTAATGTGTAGGGGGTGGGGATTAGGGGTAGGTGTGGGTTTAGCACCCATGAGTAAGCGCAGTGGGAGTGAGATAGCACTAATGAGGTCATTAGTGTTGCAATATATGTTTTTTTGTTTTTATAGACTGTCTTAGAGAAATCTGACATTTGAAGTAATTACATTACACAGTTTGCAGTAATGAGTATTTCTGGTTATCACCCCCCCCCCCTTCTGTATCTGAGAGTTGTAATCGAAATAACCCTTATACATGGTCCTGTGGGACATCATAGTGCATCTGTGATTTCACGGCTTGTGTCACTTAAAATGCATGTTGTCACCCTGCAGTTCAACCAACTTTTTTGTGGTTTTCAAAGTCAAGATAAAATATGCAGTGCTTAAATTGGCTTCATCTTCTTAAGAGCTCGTGTCTGTTTGGGGACTGTGTGTCATAAAGCTAATATTGTGGCCTATTTTCAGGGAGTGCCCATGGTAGTATATATAATGACTAGGAGAAACTTGGCCAGGACACCAAGAAAATGAACATACTTTTTCTGATGTGTGCCATGGAATCTTTTGCATCCACTTGAACTACTCAGGGAGCTGGGCTCTTGGTTTAATGTTTTTTTTTTTTTTTTTTAAATGATGGATTGCATTTCAGTTGTACAGCAGTTCCAGTCCTGGAAGATGAACACAGTCCCCAGATATGAGGAAAGAGGAGAAACAACCTATAATCTTCGGATTTTCCAACATCAGAGGCAGCCACTGACTGTGTTGTTTGACAGTGCAGAGGATTAAGGCTTTGAGCTGCTTGCTGTAGTCCAGAGTTTGATTCACTCAGTCTGCATTTGGCTACTCCCTAACTCTGAGCAAGTCAGAAAGTACCATCAGTGAACAGGTGGGAAATTGGATTAAGCTTTTCACTAGCCTTGTGGAATACCTGCCTAGCTACTACGTATATGGGGTTACTCAGAATGTTCACATTTCTGGAAAGGATAGTTGTTACCATGTTTATAATGATCTGACCTTTTTTGAATACTGAACAAGGATTCCTGTGTAATCTGTATATGGTCATTTAAGACCCTCAGATGATAGCTTAGAGCAACATCCATTCTGGAAGTGGGGTATTATTACCATTTGTGAGTGGTGGGCATTTAGTGGGGGGAGGGGAGGTTGGAGGCAAGAGTGCAACGTATGTTAGTGTGTGTGTATGTGTTTAGATTGGGGAGGGATTGAGATTACTTTTTATTAAAAACCTGTGTTTCTTTAAAAGTTGTATTGGTAGGGTGATACAGAATTCTTTGTTGTGTATAAAAATAAAACAGTTTCTTTATGCTGGAATAGAGATGGGAAGTATTGCACTGTAAAATGTAATTTCATAGATTAACACAGAAAAATATAATTGCAACTCAGTTTGATGAGCAGCCTGTTTTAATATCTTATGTTTGTGTGGGTACACTACAAAAATATGTTTGTGTGCGTGCATATAACAGCACAGTTTGATTTTAGAATGGATAACAAATGTAGTATTAAATGAGAAATGTACCTCATTTACTGGTGCTTTCTAGGACCAGTCTAGTATGAATTTAAATTTCAGCCTCTGGAACTATGTAGGAAGCTTTGTGGTTAGGATGTAGGTGTAGCTTCTCATAAGTTGCTTCTAGTTGATGAAGAGTTTGTGTAAGGTTTAAAATAAATGTGATGATTGGAAGCTCAAGCCCATATCTTTGGCATTATACCAATTCAAAACATTTTCCGTCTTAGATCAGTTTGGCTCCTGTTTGTATGTTTACATTTTTTCTTTCTGTACTGTGTCTCATGTCTTTTGTTCAGCAGCAGAATGAATAAGGAAAGGCGGAGAGGATTCTGTTGAAGGAAGTTCATTTCAGAACCTCCCAGCACAAAAGTGTTGAGTGGCAGGCTGTCATCTGAGAACAAATTGGGGTGGGGATGGAATGGGCTGGGCAAATTAATACCAGTGGAGCCAGTCACACTGCCGGGAAGCTTCATACAAGAAGAGAATTCAGGAACGCTGTAAACAAAAGAGGGGAGGACAGGTGTGGAACAAGCTCAGAGACTTTTGTTGGATGTGTTTATTGATCGAAATACAAACTGTACAGCTCTCCATGCATTCTGAGGTGACACAAAGAACTCAAACAGAAGCAGACTGTGGCATAAAACTAACCTAATAACCTATGTCTGAAGCATCTGCTCTCCTTGTGTGAATCAACAGCACCAGTTAGTGAATTTGCTTGGGTTTGTTGCTTGAAGTCCTAGTTTGCCTTCAGGCAGTGGCACCTTCATTCAGTTTACTGAACCTGGAGAGAGAGTGTGTGTCTTGGACAAACAGGGTAAGAGTTTTCTGCCAAGCTTCTATTTTACTGTTACAGATGGATATACCGTTTTTGTAGATCACATATTAATTCAGATTAGTGACATGCAGGTCTTAAGTTTGTTCCAACTTTGCATTAATCCTGCTGTCTTTTTAAAGCCTTTTGGGGCTTACCCCATTGCTGCAGAGTTCTTCCCACTTGAGTGCTTCCTAGATTGTTGCCAACCCTACATGAGTATACGTAGAAGTATTAGTGTATTTTACATCACAGACCAGATTGTGTCAAAAAAAATTAATTTCCTGAAGTATTAATCCATGTTACTCTTGTCAGATGTCTTGTAAGAAGAAGCACTAGGTAGAAGAAGATGCATTTTGTAGTGAGGGCTGTATGTACTGTAGAGAAGCATCACTCACTCATACATATCTTGTCAGAGAAAGTAGGTTTCCAGAAGTCCGTTTGCTTGGTGTTTCCCCAGGCAAAACCATTACTACTTGCTGACTAAAAGAAAGTGTTTTGTAGTAGTAGGAACATTTGCTGTTTGTACTACTGCTAATGTACTTCTTATTGTACTTGATGACTATTCATTGCCAAACTCTGTACAGGGTTTATTCTGACTTCTGGTTACTGGCTAGCCTTGTAATACTGTACAGACTGATAGCCTAGTCTTTACCTATGACCCTATATGAATTATGACTGCTGCTCTTTCCTATCTTGTGTGAATTTTGTTCTTTTGAGAAGTAGTGTGACATGTAGCCTTTCTTCTGTTTGCTTTATATGTATCAACAATCTGTACATTGTAGGCACTAATCTCCATTTTCCTTGGTTCACACATACCCCACTAAGAACTGTGCAGGTCTACTGTACTAACAACTGTGCACCGCATGTGCTGAAGCCTCACTTCCTCAGCTGCTTTATGCTTCACTAAGACAGGTATAATGGCATTAACTTTCCCTTCTTTGGTTCATTTGTACCCCTCTGGGGTGGGGGATTGGGGTATGCTTTCTATTTGCTTCATTGCCAGAAACATTGTTTTTCAGTCCTTTGTATTATTTTTACACTGCTAATCATTTTTAGTTTGCTATTAAGCTGTTGTTCATTAACTCATCCCTTCCAGTATAGCTCTTTTGAGTGTGTACCTGTAACTTCCAGTGGGTGTGGCTTGAGTTTTTAAAAAATGAAGTTATTACCTTACAGTTCTAACATATACTCATTGATAGAGGTCAGCTATCAATACAACTATGTCATTATGTATGCTTCAAGATAAAATATTCTGATACCTTGTATGCAGCATGGTTTTGGAATTATTAATGCAAATATGAATGAGTAATATTCGACACCTAGAGGCGCAGTAGGAGGTAACTGCAGAAATGCCTAGAGGCTGACTCAGCTGTAATGAGTTAAGGTTCATTTGTAATTACGAGGAAAGTAGTTTTGTTGACCATTGAGAAATCTAGTCCAATTTCCTTATTGCCCCAAAGCACTGTCTTGTTAAGTGTCTTGCATACAGTCACACAGTCGGTAATTGGAGGCACAGAGAATCAAACCCTTGACTACAGGAAGTAGCTCAGTCCTCTGTGCTAACTTCCAAACAATTTTATCATCTTTTCCATTATGCCACCATAATCTGTATACACCGCACTGGATGGCATGAAAGTCATAGAGGCTGAATTTGTAGAACAATTTTATATTTCACATATACAACACTGTTATTTGCCATACTTTTGATATAGCATTGGTGTTCTTTACCTAATTGATGAAGGTAAATATTTAAAAAATAACCACAGGTGATCCAGGAGATAATGCAGTAGTAACATGAAAGTAAACTACAGTAAAGAAGAAACTAGCCACCAAGCTGCAGGCTGTTCATCTTTTCAGAAAGTGCTGCAGCAAAATTTTAACAGCTGTCTGTAACTTGCTTATTTATGAATTCTGCATACACAGTGTACTTACAGGACACGGTTCATGAGAACAGCATGAAAGAAGTAGGTAAGACTCAACAAAATGTAGACGTAACACTGCGTACCTTCGTTGAAGGTTGTGCGTCAGGGCTGGTAACTCGGCATGTAAAAACAACTACCAATCATTAGCGGATCGGAGTTCCGCTGTGGTGACCCCTAACCGGGAAAAGCCGAAAGACGCAACAACAGCAACTGTCATCTGCACTTTGTACAAAAGAGCTTTTTTAGTTATGTACAAGTTTAGCACTTCACATATTAATGCATTCAAGTATAGCTACTAGGTAATTTGTCTGAGAGGTTCAGATCCCTGTCAGGTACCAGCAGTAATGTCTAGTGTATGGCCCAATGTATTTAGGAAACTTTCCTGTGCCCAAGCCAGTGCTGCTTCAGTTTCAAAAAGCTTTCAAGTATTTATTAATATGTTACATTTGTTGGGAGAGGAAACCCATCAAATGGAAAGCAGCAGTTGCTTTACCAAGGCTTGACTCCCTTAGAACAACTTTATCAAAACTAAGAACAACTTTATCAAAACTAAGGTAGTAGTAGTAAAGGTGATATAAGAAATGGTTGTGAAAAGAATTGTTTTGGTTAGAAGTAAAGAAGGACATTGCAGTCTCCTGAGCCATTGGGCATTTTTAGGTCATCGGAGTGCGTTGATTGAGCCGAATTTACCTGGTCTTCTTTAGAAATGGTCCCTCACCTTCCAGCTTATCCAGCATATATTTTCGTGGAAGAATATAGTGTGATTCACATATTTTGTTATTTCTTAATCTTCTACCAGCTAGACCATCAAAGTAAACTAAGAAGTTTAGTAATATAAAGGTAGAGATGTGACAAATAACATTTGCAGAAGATAAAAATGTGGCCACAATTTACAGCAGTAGTGCACAGAGGAGACCATTTTAAGAAGTACAAGATTCCCATTTTGATAGTTGTATATTGACATGTATGTAGTCATCAAGAAACATTTATGTGTTTGTTAGACATTTGTTTACTGGGAAAGTCTTGACTGGATACGAGCCCATTTTCAGTGGAGGCCCGGGGAGAAAAGCTCCACAGTACAATTTAAACAGAATTACAAGTCAACATTGGTTACAAAGAAGACAATCATACAGGAGTTCAATGTGTAGATACGATAAAAAAAGAAAATAAGCAAATATAAAGCAAGCAATAAAGCTTGAACATACACTATGTAGAAGATGGAAAGTTCTTAGTATGTATGTTTCATGATAATGGATGAAAAATATATTACAGAATAAGTAATAAGTCGTAAAAACTATATACACTTCTTGCAAGACACTTGGGTAGTAAATTCCAGTCATAAATTCTGGGATAGATAAAGGTTAGTGTAAGAATAGAGAAAAGGAACATTAGAAAGTTAAGGAATTATAGAAAGGTTAGGCTAGAAAGTTGGTAATGCAGGAAGGGAAGCAGGATAGGTCAAGAAAAGCATATTAAGACTGGGGAGAAGGGAGTGGAAAAGAGTACTAAGATGGGGTGGAGCATGGGCAGATCCAATTATTGGTCAGATGTTCTTTCGGTATAGACTTGAAGGAATAGTAGTAGAGTAAAAGTCTGATTCTGGAATGCTATTCCATGATTTGGCAACACAGTGAGAGTACAGACTAACACTGTTAGATCTTTGAGGTTTGTCAATAGATAGTAGATACTTGTGAGAAGTGCGTAGGTCACGAGATGGAATACAGTGCTGAAGTAGTTAATGATGTAGTTTGTGAAAATGAGGAGTTGTACAGTATTTTGTGTGTTAGTATTAGTTGATTAAAGGTGAGAAGGTGGGGTAGTTGTGGGGTAGTTTGAGCCAGTTTAGGGACTTGAGAGCAGAGCAATGGTGAGAGTACTGGGCTTGGCCTGTGACAAATTTCGCTGTTTTATTATGTTTTGCTTTGAGGAAGGAGTGAAGATTGGTTAGAATAGGTACAGTGTTTAGAAGGGAGGGTAAGAGATAGATGCTGGCAAGGGTTACACTTGCAGAGTTGTTGAATTTCTTAGCCCTATACATCATGCCCAGTTTTTGATTATTTTATGTTGTTGCTGCTGATGTACAGGTCAAACTTAAGATTGTCAATAGTTACACCTAACAGAAAACACCTCAGTTGAAGTATTCAGAGAAGTAATAGCAAAGATAAGACAATTGTTGTGGTAAAAATAGTACAGCTTTAGTTTTGTGTTTTTGTTTTTTTTTGGGGGGGGGGTTAAGTAGTAGATGGTTGTTGGTAAGCCAAGACTCAATGGAATTGAATGCTTCTTGAGTTAAGCTATGTAGATGAGAAGGATTCCTGGTGGAGCAGATTAATGTAGAGTCATCTGCATATTGAATTAGGGTGGCTTGTTTTTTTGGCAGTATTAAGATGGTTAATAAAATGCTGAAAAGGAGCGGACCTACTATTGAGCCTTGGGATTACCACAGTGCTGACTGGTAAGTAAGGAGAGACGTTAGAGTTCCGTTTGACAGATTAAGCCCAGAAGAGATTGTTGGGTTAAGAGTTTGGGGTGGGAGACAGCATCAAAGGCTTTGGATAGGTCTAAGAACAGAGAAGAGAGAAAATTTCCTGTGTCACAAACTTTGTTGACAGTGTCAGTAAAGGACAGTAGAGCAGTGATAGTGCTGTGTGCTGGTCTGAATCCATGTTGGGTGGAAGAGAGAAGATGGTCTCCCACAGAGAGGGGACATATGCTTTCCTGATAGATCTGTTAATGATTATGGAGACTGGGTAGGAGTCAGCAGTCATTTTTAGGAATTCATTAGGAAAATTGTTTGCAGAGGTGGAACATGGCTTGAGCTTGCACAAGAGGGATTTGATGAAGAAAGTGGGAACTGGTTGAAAGGAAAATGTGGAGTGACAGGAGGCTGAGAGAAAGTAGATGGTGATGGAGGGAATTTTCTAGTGATGGAAGCCATGTTGTTGAGGCAACAAGAGTTACACTGAGATGCAATGTCAGGGGAGGTGCTATCACAGGAGGGTTGGGGGAGGACTGACTTTCTGGATGTAGGATTTCTTTTTTTTTTTATAGTGTGACAGAAGGTTTTTAGACCGGATTTGGGCTGATCTTGTGGTTACTCATAGAATTGTTTTTTTATATAAAACTGATCTGTTTCTTTACAAAGGTTATGCAGTGCTTTGAAATACTTTAAATTATTATGAGTCTTATGTTTTAGGTAAGTTGTCCAAGCTTTGTCTCTTTTTTTTGCATGAGTTATCTGGTATAGACAGAAAGCCAAGGAGTATAGTTGGTTTTGACTGCTTTCCTTGTGGTGGGAGGTGAACTGTCTAAGGTGTTGAATGTAGAGTTAAATTGGTAATGCATCATGTAGTGGTATGCATTTAAGGAAGGACCAATTAATGGAGTTTAATATATTTGTAAAGGCCTGCTGGTCAAAGTTGGATAGATTTCATAAAGTCTTGTAGGTATGTTGTCTGCATGAATGAGAGTTAAGTCTAGTTGTGCAGATGGGGTGGTGATCACTGATAGAGGCTGAAAGTGTTTTGGATATAGAGAAATTGCTAGGATAGGAGACCAAAATCCAGTCAATAATTGAGCCATTTGGTTTGCAGAACTGGTAAAGGTTGAGTGAGTAATTAGTTTAGAAAATCCAAATAGGTTTATGCTATCTGTGGGGAATTGTAAGTTAAGTTTCTGCTAGTCATTGTTGACATCAACTAGTATTACTGTTTCCAGAGATTTTTTTGACACCCATGGTAGGATACTTTCCACAGTTGACAAGTTATTGCCAGAGGGTGTGTATAAAGCTTTAATGCAGAAACTTGTTTAATTTAAGGTAGGTGATCAATGGTTCAACTTTGTCAAAGGAGGGTATGGATTGATTGTGAGGGGTTAAGGAGATAGAATAAGGATATACTGCATCCATTTGTTTTAAGTCGATCAGCTCGGAACATATTAAAGCCAGGAAGAAGTACTTCAGTGTCTTCTGTGTGTGGTTTAAGCAGGTTTCAGTGATAGCTAGTATGTCAGAAGATTGTGCAGTTATCCAAGCATGCAGCTCTTAGATTTTGTTGCACATGTTGTGTCTGTTTACTGAGAAGTTTAAGCATGTTTCGTGAATCTGGAATATTGGTTGATGGGAACTGAGTAATGTTAGGACCAGGATTAGGTTGGATGTCACCACAGAGGAGGAAATTCTAGATTGCATAGTAAAGATAAGATTTAATTTTGGTTAAATTGTCAGTACTTTTAATGTTAAAAAGGTATAGCTGTGTCTGAAACAGTTTGTTTAAAGAACAATATATTGTCTGTGTGAAAGAGATGAGCAGTTTTCACTATGGTCCTGCTCTAATCCAAATTTATATTTACTTAGTGTTTTTAACCTTACAGGTAGGCTAGTCTAAACTGACCCTTTTTAAGGTTTGACTTGGGCCACAAGATCAGTGATGCTGCAGACAGTTAAGGTGATCAGTATAATGTACACACAAAATGCCATTATAAAAAGTACAGCTAATACACATCGCCCCAATATCCATAGCAGGATTAGTCACCTAATGGATATTTATTCAATGCACATTGGTTCAAAGAGAGCACTGCTAAATCCGTAATGCCAGATCATCAGCCACAGAAAGACAGCCAAAAGGCCAAATGTCAAAAGCATGTCAGTGTACATGGCTGAAAAATAACATATGTTAAATATATCTGTGTTTAAACCATAGTGAAATATAAGATGTCAGAAGTTTTGTTACCTTATAGCACTGTAGGACTTGACAGTACTCAGTCAATTTACAAACGCTGTTGAAATCTGAATTCCACCCTGACTTCATTAGACAGTAACCATGTATTGAAATTTCAGAGTAAGGCCCTGTGATATTGTTTTGTATAACTTAATACCTTTTTGGAGCATCTTGAATATGTACATCCCTCAGAGCATGGAAAATGTGCACGTTTTGCTTTAATGTATAAAAATAACAGAAAATACATTTTTTTCTTTTTTGTAGAAAAGAGCAGTTTTGGTTCTCATTTAATGAGAAAATGCGTTATTCTGATACATACTGAGTTCGTCAGCTAGAAAAGTACAAGGGAAAAATGTGTGTGTGTGTGTGTGTGTGTATATATATATATATATATATATATATATATGTATGTATATATGGTTCTACTTCATATGATCGAAAAGTCATAACATCTAAATTCAAAACAGTGAGACCAAATGATTTGAAAATCCACAACATCTGAAACTCATAACATCAAATCTCAAAAGATTGAAAAGTACAAAGCAACTATAAATAACATCCCACACACCGTTAACTACCCCCCCCCCATAAATTAAATATACCAACTCCGAGGTCGCACTACAGTGGGGTTAGGAAATTAACCTTTTCCCCCCATTGTAGTACGACCTCAGAGTTGGTATGTTTAATTTACGGGGGATGTGGAGCGCGGGCTTGCCCCCCTGCATATACATAGTAAAACCTGTGTGGGATATTATTTGTAGTTGCTTTGTAGTTTTCAATGTTTTGAGATTCAATGTTTTGGGTTTTAGATGTTTTGGGGTTTAGATGTTTTGGTGTTTAGATGTTGTGGTTTACATGTTATGAATTTAGATGTTATGGGTTTTCGATGTTTTCAAGTGGAACCATATATATATATATATATATATATATATATATATATATATATATATATATATATTTGTTTTTGTGAAATGACAAAAATATGGCATCCAAATGACTGCATAAGACTACTGGTGGTAATTAGCAGTAAAGTACTATTTCTCTAACTTTAGAAAGTATTAAATTTCTGAGGATAATATATTTTGACTGTTAGATACAAAATGCCTTTGCTCCAGCTGTAAGACACACTTACACAGCTTTATCGTCTTGTAAGGTAGTTTATTGTCTACAAGTCTAAACAAGGGTGGCAGGACAAGTTCAGAGACAAAAAAAATTACTCTATTCACAAGAAGTAAATTGGGTTTTTTTTACTTCTGATGAAATGACAACTCAGTGAAGTGGTTAGGCTATTATTGTACTGAGTACTGAATAGCATTTCACCACAACACCCCCAATGAAAAACTGTGGCAGCAAATGCTCATGAGCTAAAGCCACTGATACCTTTCATCGAAAGGCTGTACCTTTGTACCTCTCAAGATTATATTGCAGATCATTCAGTATACTTAAAGCATAATGAGAACTTAGTACACATAGCCTTGAAGTGGAGACCAGACAGACCACTCAGCTGCCTCTACTTTAGACGAATATTCTTATTTTCAGGCTTGATTTACCCCTGCACAGGCTGTCCCTATTTTTGGTGGTATGTCGTTATTTTCAGGCTTGATTTACCCCTTCACACAATTTTCTGAATCCTCCTTTGTAACTTGATTTTTGATGCTGTATGGTACACACATAACCACACTGTATGGCAAAGTACTAGTGGCAACAGTGATTTAAAGAGACAGGACATGTCTTACATCTCTCTTTTTCTGAAGCACAAGTAAATGACCTTGTGTGGTAGAATTTTTGCAGTGCAGTTCATTAAAATCTATGGATTTTACACCGTCTCTGATAGTGTGCTTGCATGTTTCCTTCATTGTCACTGCTTTTTAAACGCAGTTCTGAGTAATATCCCACATTCCTTCTAGAAAGGGGAAGTTATGTGCTGTTTGGCATTCAAATTTTATACTACTTAAATATTCAGATTTTTAACTGTATGTGCCTGCTATTCCAAGGACCTTTGTTCCTATTTTCATTGTCTGCAGATTGAAAGGTGTGGTACCAGATTGTTAACAACAAAAGCCCTCTGTAATGCTGGATTTACTGGCTGTATTTAGGATGCTTATATCTCAGTTCCCTGAAGGCAGTTCAGAACAGGACATTTGGAAACTTCTGACAAGATATTTGGTTACAAATCACTTGCGCTGTGATTGAGTGGAATGTGTCCCGTTTGATACAGTATACTACCACTGAAAGAATCACATAAATATAATGGCCACATTGTTTTTCTGTCAGATATTGTGCGAGAACAGCAAACCATACAAGTAATCTTTTAGAAGTGATCCTGAAACTGACGTATGCTTTCATAACCACTCTCCGCCAAAAGTAATACCCACATTTTGTATAGTTCTAATCTCTCATTGAGAAGAACATGAATAACAGCACCCCACCCCAATGCTGACTACCATAAATATCAAGTAAAAATAAATAAATAAATGCAAAGTCTTATTTGTGCTGTTAAACAGTGTGTGTGTTGTTACTGCTGCTCAGAGATCGGTCTGGTCTTACAGGAAAAAGTGAAAGAACAAGCAGTCACAGCAGTGTACTTAAGTTCAGTTTTCAGACACTTAAGCTAAGTCCACACCACCACACAACAGTGTTCATTATAGTGCAATCAGCTTTTTCCATCCACTGCATCTTATAGTTTAAAATCTTCTACCTCTGAAACATAGAACACATTACTACCTGTAGCAGTATGGAACAAAAGGCAAAATACAGAACATCAAGTAATGGCTTCATCTACAAAACTCATGGTGTGTAAAATAAAAATAGCTGTTTCTACATACTTACAAATGTTATTTTGATGAACTTGTATGATTAAATATTATTTGCCAAGCCTGTTTCTTAAAGAAAAATTCATAATATAAGATAGATTGTTTGAACTGGGGCAACATGGCACACTGGAGTTTAACAAACTAAAAAAGGCATTGCTGTAATGAGGCACAGTTGAAAACTGTGTAACTTCTCCATCCCTAACAGACAGACACTTTTTTCTAACAATTGTGATAGCCAAACATATAGGCACAGCACTGAATTTCAAGTCTCTGTTTCATGGCTGAAGGTGCTGCTACATGAAACCCTCCTACAGCAGCTCTCAACCTCTTAGCTCAAAATTCGTGGACAGAGCAAAAATTATTGTCAAATACCCAAAATCAGGAACAGATTTTAAGTTATTAGTCTTATATACTTAGAAAGTTGGTAGTATAACAGGTTTTGTGTTAGCAAGCATTTTCTGAAAGGTATGTAATCTGAAACTCACATTTGCCATTAGTTAGTGACTAGTCCATAATCCTTTACCAAAAAAAAAAAAATACAAATTTTATGTGTAACAGACCAAAGTATTATGAGAAAGGATGCAGCTTTTTTTTGTTCCTTACCGATGTCAGTAAAAGTTAATAATTGTATTACTTCTGGGAAGCAAATACCTCATAAGGATTTTCATTTGTACTGTATTCCTTGCCTAGGCCCTGACCACAATGTGCCTTACTGTCGGTTTTGTGCTAAGTTTAACCAACGCACTATTAAACGTCGGTATATTTTTGCATCTAAATATTTTTGGCTCAAGATTTAACTGTCCAGAAATGTCGTCAGCTATCCGACTACCGGAATTCACAAAAAAACGCAAAGAAAAAGAGACAGACCGTCGAGGTCCAAGACTGACGACAAAGCTTCTCCTAAGTCAGTCGCTTGTTCGCCGGTACTCAGGCACTTTCGCAGCCCCTGATACCTGCTACTTTTGATTCGCAGGCCTCTACTGAGACCCATTCGGAGAAGGGTTTTCCGCGAGTCACTTCAAGTATTGAACCCATGGATGTCTCTCCCTTAGATGGGTCTGGAGCTGCTGAGCAGGCACTGGCTTCTGAGGGTATTTTTAGGCCTAAAGATTTGTATATTAAACCGACGCCATCCTTAAAAACAAGACCAAAACCAACTTCTATGTCTAAAAAACCTACGCATGGGCCACGTGCTCAGGCCCCTATGCCTAAAAAACAAATGATCAAAATGGCCGAGGATTTAATTACCTTGATCAGTGGTTCCCAACCCCCTACTGCTAAGAGGCCTAGGCAAGACTCGGATTATGATTCTTCAGATCAGGTTTCCATTTCTTATGATTTCTCTTCTGATCAGGAATTATCTATTCCACCTTATGAGGACTCTGATGCAAAAGAATCCATCCCTACTGCTTCTCCTCCTGCGGATTTTTCTTTTGAACAAACTTTGCATACCTTAAGGGAATATTTTCATTGGGAGAGTCAGGATTTTTCAGAATCCAAAAAGAGGCTTAGGTATTTCCTTCTTCCTCAGCATAGGCCTTTGGCTATACCTCCAGTTCTAGACATTGATGATGTTTTCTCAGAATCCAGCATGGCTCCTGATTCCCTGCCTCCGGCTCCTAGTAAGCCAGACAGATATTACAAGGTTCCTGACTCCCACAAATTTCTTTTTTAAAAACCCTACTGCTGACCCTGAAACAATTTCTCAGGGTCCCAAGGGTGTTAAGGCTTCTACTGCTAAAAATCATACCCCTTCTGATAGAGACACCAGGGCGCTGGATAGATGGGGGTAAGAAGGTTTACACGTTTGCAACCCTGGCAATCAGGGCTTTAAACTGTCAATTTCATATGCTTAAATATCAGCAGCATGTCATGGGCTTACTTAAACAGAAAATTATGTTGATTTCTGACTGTGGAAAATAGAGTTACAGGATTTATTGCATTCAGCTGAACAAGTTGGAAAGCATACTTTGCAATGTGGTTTTGATTCCTTGGAGGCCTCTTGCAGGGCCGCTGTAACTGGATCTGACATCAGAAGGCATGCTTGGCTCAAGGAGCAAAATCTGCCTGATCATGTTAAAGCAAAATTGTTGGATGCTCCTTTACAACAGGACAGTCTATTTGGTAATAAGGCAGAAGAGGTTTTGAAAAAGATGGAAGACAAAACTAAATCTATGCAAACTGTAAAAGATTTCCTACAAGTGCAGCCACCCAGGTTCAGTAGGCACTGGCCTACTAAGAATTGGTCCTTTCCAGTACCCATCAGAGCCGCTCAGGTCAAACCCAGACACTCCAAAGGCTCCAGGTTTCAGTCACAAGGAACTTACAGAGCAAAACAATGGGGTGCCTACACCTCCAAATCTGTAAGTAGCAAGGCACCCCCCTATGGCAAACAGTCTCAATGACTTTCCTCTGCCATTTCCAAGCACTTATCTTTTGGCAGCACCTTTGGGGGAAAAACTAGCACTTCATGCACAACTTTGGCATCTAATTACCCAGGACAAGTGGGCTGTACATATAGTATCCCAAGGATACAGATTTCATTTCCACACATTGCCAGTTCCAAACGGATGGACAGATCTGCCTCCAAATCAGTGGGCAGAGGCCCAGAAACAAGTTATGTCCCTCATGGATATGGGGGCTATTCATCCAGTACCAGAAAAGGAAAAAGGACAAGGTTTTTATTCAAGACTTTTCCTGGTACCCAGAAAAGGCAAATTATGGCGTCCAATTCTGGACTTAATCCATTCTAAATACTTTCCTGGACATTCCAAAATTCAAGATGCTGACTCTACAACAGTTACTGCCTATTCTATGCAAGGATGCC
This sequence comes from Protopterus annectens, assembly GCF_019279795.1. Taxonomy (NCBI): domain Eukaryota; kingdom Metazoa; phylum Chordata; order Ceratodontiformes; family Protopteridae; genus Protopterus; species Protopterus annectens. The sequence continues at coordinate 1,512,444,158 of NC_056741.1, forward strand.
TGGTTGGTAACTCTAGACTTAAAAGAGGCTTACCTGCGTATCCCAATCAGGGAATCTTTCAGAAGATACCTCTGTTTCAAAGCAGGCTATTTGCATTACCACTGCGCTGCCCTTTGACTTATCTACTGCGCCCGGGGTCTTCACAAAGTGCCTGGAACCAGTAATTGCTTTTTGCAGACAAAGAAACATTCAAATTTATCCTTATCTGGACGACTGCCTAATTCAGGCAGAAAACAAGGACATTCTTCTACAGCATCTGGCATTTGTAAAAAGGCTTCTAACGTTCCTAGGGTATACCATAAACGAACAGAAATCACAACTGGTACCCTCTCAAAAAATTACATTCCTGGGTGCAAGCTTGAATACAACTTCCCAGATGGCTTACCTCACGCCACACAAACAAATCCAATTGATGACTTACTTCAAACAAATGGCCACAAAACCCCAGTTATCTGCAAGACAAATTCTGCAGGCCTTGGGGTTCATGGCTTCCTGCATTCCTCTAATTTCATATGCAAGACTGCATATGAGGAAACTTCAGTGGTACCTAAAAAGCTTATGGAGTCAACATTGTCACATCCTGGAAACAATGATTCCTATCATTCCTTGCCTGCAGCAAGAGTTCTATGGTGGGCAGAGGCCTATCACCAAAACAAGGGGCTATCATTCATTCCACCCCCTGCCACCCAAACCCTGACCACAGATGCATCAGACTATGCTGGGGGGGGGGTGCATCTGGCAGGGAGATGCATTCAGGGTGAATGGAGCACAAATCAAATGCACCTGCATATCAACCAGAAAGAGATGCAAGCTGTACAGAATGCTCTGACAGCTTTCAAGGACTTTCTTCATCCAGGACAACTACTGATAAAGACGGACAACATCACAGTCATGTGGTACATAAACAAGCAGGGGGGTGTACCCATTTCTACCACCTTTGCAGACTAACCATGGCCTTGTGGAACACAGCCCTGTCTTACCAAATACATCTGCAATCTCAATTCCTGTCAGGAAAGTAAAATACTCTGGCAGACGAACTAAGCAGAAATCTTACGGACCCACATGAATGGAAACTGGACCCGCAAATCTTCAGCATGTTGACACGCAAATGGGGGAGCCCGGACATAGATCTTTTTGCCTCACCCCAAAACTATCAGTTGGACAAATTCTGCACAAGAATCCATCACAAAAAAAAGCTTGGAAAGTGGATGCTCTATCCTTCAGCTGGAAAAACCTCATCAGTCTATGCTTTACCCCCTGTGCCTCTGCTCTCCAAGGTATTACTAAAAGACAGGAAAAACCAAAAATGATTCTGATTGCTCCAGGCTGGCCTTGCCAACACTGGTACCCGCTCCTATGCAATATGTCACACCTTCCTCCGTGGTACCGGCCTCAGACACCTTATCTACTGTCTCAGCAGAATGTTCAAATTCTACACACTCCTCTCCAAAATCTGAATCTTGCAGCATGGCTAATCAACTAATTTCACCAGTTACATCTTTCAGCAAACCTGTGATGGATGTCATTTTGGAGGCTAGAAGGCCTAGCACTAGAAAATCTTGTGCTGATAAATGGAAAAGATTCTGTGCCTGGAATCAGGCACAAGGAATAAGCACAGAAATGCCCAATATTCCTCAGATTCTGCAATATTTAACTGAAATGCTTCACAAGGGCCCATCTTTCCCTTCCATAAAAATCCACGCCTCTGCCATTTCAGCTCATTACAACACAGAGCCTCCCCTCTTTTCTCATCCCCTGCTAAAGCAGTATCTCAGAGGGGCCAAAAGTTTAAGACCTTCCAGGAGAGCACCAATTCCTGCATGGGACCTCAATTTTGTGTTGGAAAAACTCACCCTGCCTCCTTTTGAGCCAGCTGCTACTGCAGACATAAAACTTCTCTCTTGGAAGACAGCTTTTCTTTTAGCAGTCTCTTCAGCTATAAGGATCTCAGAACTACAGGCTCTCATGGCAGTGTAGCCTTTTATTATTTTCTACCCGGACAGGGTAGCGCTCAGGAGCAATCCATCCTTTATGCCTAAAGTGGTATCCAGTGTGGCTCTTAATCAGACCATTCATCTGCCAACTTTTTTCCCAAATCCACAGAACAAGGGGGAGAGGATTCTACATTCATTGGATGTACACAGACAACTAAGATTCTACTTGAACAGGACAAAATCTCTAAGAAAATCTGAGCAACTACTGGTGGCATTTGCTGCAGGGGCAGATGGAAAGGCTATCTCAAAGCAGACAATTTTAAAATGGATAAGCCATTGTATTCGTTTCTGCTACATGCATTATGATAAACCTGTCCCCAAGGGGATCAGATCCCGTTCCACCAGGGCTGCATCTACTTCTGCAGCCTTTCTCAGAGGGGTTTCTACCAGAGACATTCTAGAAGCTGCTACCTGGAGCTCAGTTCTTACGTTCACTAAGCATTACCATTTACCTCTCTTCTTTAAATCCAGAGCAGGCTTTGCCACTGCTGTCCTGCAGGGCCTTATAGCTGCTCCTAATGCTGTATAATTCCATCCTCCCAACCATAGCTTTAGGATTCTACCCAAATGTAATGACTGCAACAGTGAAACATGAAGAACGTAGTACAATTGTGTACACTTACCGTAAATGTAGATTTTCGAGTGTATTGACTATTGCAATTCTGGTTACCCACCTGCCAGCCCCCTACTTTTCTCTTTTTATACCTCTTCTTTCTGGTACTATGCTCAAAAGCCTTTTTGTTGCATTTGCTTTTATTTGGAGGTATTTTTTTTGTGTTCTACATTACATGCATATATATATATATATGTATATATATATATATATATATATATATATGTATATATGTATTGCTCCCCTTTTGAGGGGCACCTGACATCTGGGGTAAGAAGAACTGATGAGCATGGTGTCAGCTGTATGTTTTATACCCCTGATGACCTGACGTCATGGAAGAAGGGACAGCAACCGACGCAGGACCCAAGACTTTGTTATTCAGGTCGACTGAGGGCAACCTGCCAGCAGATTATAATGACTGCAACAGTGAATACACTCAAACATCTACATTTATGGTAAGTGTACACAACTGTACTTTTGTGACTGGAGCTTTTCTCCTCGGGAAAATGGGTCTTTGACCCAGCTAGACAAACCCGGTTAACAAATGTCAGTAAGTAAGTAAATAAAATAAATAATAACCCAGAAATGTATCTCAGCGTACTGCTGTCAGAGTTGTGCAGTATCACCCTTTGCAACAGTCTCTGCATTCTCAACATCTTAGCTCAAGCCTTAGAGACAAATACCCATAAAACACATTTACTTAGAAAGTTCTGATAGTAACATCCTTTGCATTCGCAAACCTTTTTTCTGAAAGATACAAAGTCTGAATGTCACTTTCCTGTTATTTAGTGACTGCTGTCCTCACCAACTTGCCAGAAGGTCACAAATTGTACCAGAAAAGACAGATACATATCAACTTTTTTGCAAAGCCAAAATAAATGGGGGGAGAGATTTAACATATTTTATTTAATTGGTTTATTTAAGAAAACCCACCAGGCAAAATGTTCCTTTTCATGGGTATCCCAAGAGCACTTTATAGTTAAGTAATTTGATCAAGGTCACACAGTACTCAAATGGAGGTGGAAGGATTTAAACCCTGTACTTTTGACTACAGCAAATGGTTCGTTAATAGCTCAAAGCCTCAAGTGCCAAACAAATCTAATTCACTTATAAAAATTAACAAAACAACAGGTGTTGCATCAACATGCATTTTCAGATCAGTAAGCAATATAAAATTCTAATGCCTAGCATTACTGACTGAATGCAGTTCTTAGTAATTTACCAAACAAAAAAGGAAGTTAGAGGAACAAGGCAGAAATGTGGTGCAAAGACAGAGACCACTAAAGAGGCGGACTACAATAGTTAACCTAAAAAATTAACAAAACAGATTTTGTATCATCATGCATTTTCTGGGCAAGAACTGTGAAACCGTGACTGGCATTACTAACTGACTTTACAGTAATTTGTATTTTTAGGGTGGCCACGTTGGTTCCCGCCTCCATGGCCGGTGCTAGTATTTTGGGGGCCCTACCCAAGAGAATATAAAAAGTGTGACCATATTGCCATCATGCCTCCTTTTCTATCAAGCTCGTGCAGCACCATTTAACAATCACTGTGTAGTATTATTACATTCAGACCATTAAAAAGACGAAATGTCAAGGTACACACTGGCTGGTATTTAGTACCAATGTTACATTATGACAAGCCCCTGTACCACAGTAAGGTAGCCACTCACAATGGTACACACACACACACACACACACACACACACACACACACACACACACACACACTGGGACTGTGCAGTGGTGCAGCAGTTAACTTTGTCGCTCCCCACCCCCAGCAAGAGGTTCTCCGGTTTGATTCTCAGCTGGGGTGCCTTCTGTGTGGATTCTGTATGTCCTTCCTGCATTAGTGTGGTTTCCTCCCACATTCCAAAGACATGCTTCTGCAGCATTTCTCCCTGGGCCTCTGCTAAAAATAGGTCCTAGTTGGACTTTCCCAGTCAACAAATGTTAAATAAAATTTAGTACCAATAAATTATGACAAGCCACTTTACCACAGCAAGGTAGCCACACACACAGTTTCACACACTGACTGGCATGTAATACTAATGTTACATTACGACAAGCCCCTGTACCACAGCAAGGTAGCCACTCACAAATGTGCACACACACACACACACACACACACACACACACACACACACACACACACACACACACACACACACACACACACACACACTGACTGGCATTTAGTAGTAATGTTGTTACATTATGGCAAGCCTCTGTAGAGCATCAAGGTAGCCAGTCCCACAGAAGTACACAAAGACACCCACACAGACTGCCTCACACAGGAGAGTGACACAAGGCAGACAGTTACACAGACTCACAGACAGGACATAGACACCCACACATGATGGACAGCACTACAGTAAGACTGAACATTAGGAATTTAAAATACTGGGCTTATGAACTAATAATGATGCTAGAATAAGATTTTGCAGTAGCATAAGTTGTGTGACCCCACATTTTTGAAGAACAGACCAAAACTAACAAACATCTGGACATTGTGCAACATTCTCACAGCCCCTACCAACCTTCTAACCTCGCAGCATAATTCCAAAGCTGAAAATAAGTGCAGAACAAAGGTGTAATATCAAGGATAGTTACAAACATTGCTGTGATAAACTTAGAAAAATATTAGAATAACAGGGATTGCATTAGCATTCATTACAATAATCGGTACATTCTGCAGAACTCTCATAGTCGCCCCAAAAGTCTCAGCACAATTCTAGAGGAGGTACAAAAAAAAAAAAAAAAAAAAAAAAACAAGACAAGGACGTAACATTAGGGGGTTTAAAACATTGTGGTTATGACCTAATAAAGATGGTAGAATAACAGATTTTTCCTGTAGCATGCATTGTGTGAATTCACATTTTTGATGACTAATGGACCAAAAATACAGGTCAAACATCTAAACATTGTGCAACATTCTCACAGCCCTTACCCCTCTCTTCTAACCTCACATCTTAATTCCAGACAAAGCCCCCCAAAAAAAAAAAAAAAAAAAGAAAGAAAATGCAAAACAAAGGCATAACATAATGGATAGTTTGAAACTTTGCTATGATTAACTTCGATAGTAGGACAGAGGTTGCAGTGGCATGCATTAAGACATCAGTGCATTCTGCAGAATTGTCACAGCCCTCACCCCCCAGTATCTCAGCAAAATAAATCTGGATGAAATGAAAGTAAAATAAAAACACAAAGGCATAACATAAAAAAAATGTGCTAATCAGCAAATATAGGTGCTGGAATAACATCTGAATATTGCACAACATTCTCACAGACTGTAACCCCCCTACCAACCTGTCAGCACAATAACTCTAGACAAAGCAAAAAATTATCGTAGAACAAAGGCGTACCATCAGGGATAGTTGTAAACGCTGCCGGTGTACACAATACTAGTATAACAGGGTTTGCATTAGTATACATTAAAACAGCAGCTGTACATTCTGCAACATTCTCACAGCCACTAACTCCCCTCCCAACCTCTCAGCACAATAATTCTGGACAGAGCAAAAAATTATCATAGAACAAAGGTGTCGCATCAGGCATTGTTGTAAACATTGCCGGTATACACAACACATACTAGCAGAACAGGGTTTGCATTGGTATACATCAAAACATCTGTATATTCTGCAGCATTCTCACAGCCACTATCCGCCCACTGCCAATATTTCAGCACAATTGCACACAAAACAAAAATGCAATATTGAATATTCTTATGCAAGACTAGATAAAAAAAAAAACTACATCAAATCTGGACATTAATTCCAAACAAGCATTCCTTCCTCAGCCTCTTAGCAGAAGAATTCTGGACAAATATAAAATAAAACTGTCCCCCTCACTCCCCCCCCCCCCCCACACACACACACAAATCATCTTAGTGTAACAAATATGCAGAAAAAAAGTTATACATTCCTCTCCCTAGGTTTCCTCACCCCCCCATCAAAAAATAGTTAAAAATAAACTCAGCAACTTACCTTTTCTGTAGTTGATAGAAGGCTGCTACTAATACTCTGCTTGCTTCTACTACACACAGACCAGACCTGTTCAGCCCTTTTAAATTGCCCTCAAAAGGACAGTTTTTCAGATCTTTTAGAAATCACCATTACAAGGGCAGTTAAAATAGAGCTGCTTTGCTGGTCCCAATGTCATTCCAGTAAAACCTGCATCCTCCATCCATCCTCACAGCATACCTCTCAACATCTTAGCATGAAAAATCTGGACAAAGCCAAAAATAATAGGGGTACAAATGCTTAAAAATAGGGACACTTTTTAAATATTGCTTATATAAACTTGCAAACTTGCTTTCAGACTTTGCTTTAGCATACATTTTTCTGAAGGGTATAAAGTCTAAAACTTAAATGTATGTATCTACTATTTTTTTGTGACTTCAATACTCATTACTGTATAAGAAAATCACAAATTTTATGAAGAACAAACCAAAAATATAAAGCAAAAATCTGGATAGTTCAGATATGTGCCTAACATCGACAATCAAAAGAACTGATCCAACAGACCAGATATTAAGGTATACCCAATCAGGAAGCTAGAACTTGCTTCTTGATTGCTACAGCCAGTCAGGTCCCTTGCTTCACTGAAGCGGACCTGATTGAGAGCAGCTAACAAGTAAAGCAAGGGACCTGATTGGCTGCAGCCATCAAGGAAGCAAGTTCTTTCAGGGGAAAAAAAAGGTGGAATCGCGCAACGGCACTGCCGAATGAATGAAGAGACAAGCAAGGAGTGGAAGCGATGTTGAAACCCACGGCTGCTTCATATGGGGGCCCTCATATGTGGGAAGATAATGGCGGCTCCCTGCGGCCGCGGGTTTGGCGGGTGCTTAACGCCGGCTATGCCCGCCTCACAGCAAGAGGTTCTCTGGTTCGATCCTCGGCTGGGGTGCCTTTTGTGCGAGTCTGCATGTCCTCCCTGTGGTCGCATGGGTTTCCTCTGGGTGCTCCGGTTTCCTGCAATATCCCAAAGACATGCTGTAGGTGGATTGAACACTCTAAATTGGCCCTAGGCGTGCATGTGTGTGCCTTCTGTGAAAGTTTGGGTGCTGGGCTGGCAACTCAACACCGTAAAACTCCACTGCCAATCATGAGCAGACAGGCGATCCTCTGTGACGACCCCTAACCAGGAAAAGCCGAAAAATGCAGACATTAACAAAGGTTTTTCAGTTGGTGAAGTTAATTAAAGCATGCAGCTCTTAGTGAGCTGCTTCCTGGAGTCAGGGGTTACATGGTTTGATTCTTTCTGCCTCCATTTACCCACTTTGTTATTTTGAGTAAGTCACTTAATCAGACAGTGCCTCCTCCCCCAGTTTGGCCATAAAAAGGGCATAAATGTATGAATTTTCTGTAAATAAATTTACAGGTACGTATTCTTTGCAAGAGGCTTGTTTGGCACACACGCACACACACACTGGTCCATGAAAATAGTTAACAAAAGCTCCATGAAAAATGTTAATGTTCAAACAAAGCTGTGAAGAATTCCCAACATTTACATGGGCAGTTTTCAACTGAAACTCAGAGGAATTCATTCATGCAGGCATTCACATTTTGCCCAGTTGCTAACATGGTTGGTGTAATGTTTAAGATGTGTACCTCACAGATGCAACATTCAGGGTTTGATTCTCACCTTAGAAGGGAAGCTGGCTAGGTTTAAAATGGCCTGCAAGGGCATTTAGCTTATTACAGTTCTAAGTCGTTTATTCAAGACTCTTGAGAGGTGTAGAACCCCCTAAAGTATGAGAAATGAGCATTTCATCAAAAGGAAAGAATGAAATTGTATTTATATTCTGCTTACATATTTTAAGTTGCACTTGTTAGGGATGTTTGTGGAGATATTTTCTGCTTTTGTCGCCATGTTTTAGCCAAAAAAAAATGTTTGCATTTTTTTAATTTGTTCTTGTAGCTTAGTGTTGTAGCTTATTTTATAGTAGAGGGAAGATTGTGTATTACAGCAGGATTTTAGCAATAGTTTATACGTTATACTGCACTTTTATCTCCATACGTAGGATTACTTGGTAGCCACTGTATTTAGAACCTTGTCTGGGACCTTAATCTTGTAGCTTCATTCACAGTTGTAGCAGAACTGTGGACTGATTCCAGATTTGAGCCTTATTTAATCATTTATTACAACATTTTTCCATAAACAGTGTTGTTTATAAATTTCTGCATATTCTGTGCCTTTAGTCTGTGGTGAAATTGCAGTAGTGGTAGTATTGTGAATTCTGCTCCAGGATTTATCAAGTATCAAACTGACAGCTTCAAAAGGCAGGCCTTCAGAGAGTCTCTCACCAAAAAAGTAAAAATGATAAACCCTCTTCCCAACCCATTCATTCAGATTATTTTTAAAATGAGACTACAGTTTTTCTCTCCTTAGAGGTATGTGCTTTACTACTTCAATAGCCATTTACATTTCAGTTTTGCTGCTAGAGGCTTCAGCTTATCATTTACCTGGTTAAAGTTGCATTACAGTCCCTTTGTTTACTTTGCTACTGTGTTTCCCCTGTTCTGTGTGTCTGTCCGACCTCCCAATGAGACATTAAGGTAAAGTTTCTGAAATTCTAACCATGCAACTAGTGCTCCAATATTAGATCCTTCTCTAGGATGTCATCATCTTGCAGCTTGAATGTTTCCCGATCCCTCCCATTCTTTTTCTGTTGTGGTTTTAAACAACTATGTCTGTGGAAGTCAGATTACCAAAAGGGGAGGAAGCCAAAGTCCCTCCCTTCCCTCTCTTTCAGTGTCCTGTAGAGATGCAAATGCTTACATAGCAAATTTTAACTATAAAACTACTCTTAAAACTGAAAGCCATTGCCTGAAGACCAGCTTAGAACAGCTAGATGTCCTTCTATGCATATGCTGCTGTATCCATAACATGGGTGGTGGGGGGGGGGGTCTTCCTCTGGTTGAGTCGTACATCTTGTCTGCCATAAACAGATGTCTGGTATAAAGTGGACATTAGCACATACCTACCTCAGAACCTTTCTGCTGCCTTTGTGACTGGGGGGAAAAAGGCTGATTATTTCCGAGGGCCCTTGTGGGGTTACCCAAATAGTAGTTCGGGAAGATGTTATTTAGGATGTCATTGAGTGTCGCCCGATGTCCGGTCCCCCTTCTCTACATCACATCTCAGAGACTTCTATATCGGATGTTCACAAGAAGAAGGAGCAGAAAGCCAAACATTCTGCCCTTGCTCCTCTTACCATGTAATCGGATGAGACCCCTGACTAGCAGGCTTTTACTTAAGGCTTGTTTAATGCCTTTTTAGCCTTATACCAGACCTCTGCACCTGCCCAGCCCCTCTTCAGGTTTCCACTCCAAAGAGTAAACTATTATCTGATATTTCCTCTGAGGAAGAGGATTCCTCAAGTTATGAGTCCCTCACTTACACCTCTCAAATTGCCTCTTCTCTGGAGTATGCTTCCCCAAAAGAGGAGTCAGTAGGAACTGATTCCCCTGGGAAAGACTTTACATTTGGGGACGCAATAGTACAAATGAAGGACTTTAAATGAGACTGCAGTCAGGTTATTGAGACCCAAAAGAGGTATTATGACCTCTTACAAATGGAATACCTTAGCCCGTCTGCGGCTCCTCTGGTGCATTGTACATTACTGGATTCCTTCCTGGCTGCTTCCAAATCTCCAGATTCACAACCCCCTGCACCTAAGTGCCCAAATAGATTTTATAATGTTCTTGAAGATGCCAAGATCCTCTTCAATGCCCCTTCTGCAGATCCATCAGCTATTTCTGTGGCTACAGGCAAAACATCTAAGCTTCTTTCCTCCACTTCTTTACTACCCCCAGATAAGGAAAGTAGAGTAATTGATAGGTTGGTCACAAAAGTCTATACCTCTGCCACCCTAGCTGAGAGAGCTATAAACTGTCAAACTCATATGGCCAAATACCCCTTGGCCATTCTCACTGATGCCATTAAACAATTGGGTGACCTACCTGATTCCCCCAATAAAGCTAAGATTTCCAGCCTATTAAATTCCTGCAGGCAAGTCACTAGATACTATATAAAGTGCAGTTATGACACACTGGAGGCTTCAGCAGGAGCTGCTGCCTCAGGATAGGTCATCATAAGATACTCCTGGCTCGGGCTACAGCCTTTGCCAGATGACATTAAATCAAAGTTAATTGATGGACCCTTGCATAACAAGTCTTTATTTGGTTCAGCAGCTGCTGAATTGTTTAAGGTCCTTCAGATGAAGAGCAAAGAACTTCAGGTCCTTAGGCACATTGTTGTGTCCCCGGATCCATGCTTTCAGAGGAGCTATCTAGCTAGCACAACCTTTGTGAGAAGGTCTTCCAGATATATGTTCACCAAAGGGAGAAAAGATTCTAGGAAGCAGACCCTTTCCAAGTCTTCTCCCGCTATTCCAGTTCAGAAGCAGTCCTTTCAGGCCAAACCTGGTAGTCTGTGACTACCAGGCCTTAAACCCATCTATCTCTCTCTCCCTCCCTGCGTCTCTCCCTATCCTGTCCTGCGCTTGGAAATGGATTATCCAGGATTCTAGGGTCCTCTCAGTCATAAAACAAGGTTATTTCTTGGTGTGGGATTCCAGACCAACGCTCAAATGTATTCCTCAACCCCCTCAGAACCAAATGGCTTTCTTTCCTCCAGTCCTGCAGGCCCTCCTCTCACAAGGTGCAATTCCAGAGGTACCCCTGCATTTAAGAGGAAAATGATTCTACTCCAGGATGTTCCTGCTTCCCAGGAAAGAAGGTCCTTGGAGACCGATCCTGGATCTATCCCAACTGAATACATTTCTTAAGCTCCCCTCCTTCTGGATGCTGACACTCCCTACTCTCCTTCCCCTGATTCTTTCTCAGGCTTTCATGATATCCTTAGATATAAACTGATAAACCTTAAAACAGTCCTGGCTCCTAAAGGTCTCTTCCAACAAAAAAACAATCCAATAGCATAAAAATGGAAAGAGGCCACCACGAAGGATTCACTGTTTATTAAGAAGAAAATAACATAAAAGATGAGCGCTTTCGCATGCACTACTGCATTCTTCTTCAGATCTAATACACAAGGGAGCAAGCTTCATTTATATACCTAGCTAAAGAAAATCAGTTAATCAATTAATCAATCAGTTCACTCCTTTCAATGAATACAACTGCATCTATAGTATTTATCCAATGTTAAAAAATAATATATACATATATTTTTTAGCACCAAACACACTTAAAAACTTGTGTATAGGAGCTAGCTATCTAGCAATTAACTTGTGTCATGAAACATGAAAAATAGCTCATAAAAACACTACAAATAATTCAACAGCCCCTAATATACTAAGAAATCTTTGTTAAAAGCAACATCAGGCATGGTGGATAACAATACAAAACAGTAATGCTGGTGTATATAAATTCATATAACAATCAAGCAGAAACTGGCCTGTAATTAAATACATAAAAACATCTTTCTAATAAATAACGTTATATGCATTATATACATATTATATACAATACTAATATATAGAAAAATAAACGTAAACAACAAACTTAAAAAATACTTAAAATGCTTAAAATAAGCATGTCATGTCAACCTTGCAAAAAAGGAGGCTGAAACACAAGTATGGACATATTCCTACATAAATATATATGTATGTATGAAGGTGCATATGCAAGTACATAACTAACACCACTAAAAATAGTGGTGTTACTATCAAAATGTGTAGAAACTCAAGATAGTTGAATACAACACCCAAGTATCTATATGAACTCTTGATGAAATACCTCAAAAAAAAGGGGTCACAAAGCCTCACTAATCAGCACTTTCTGGAGATGAAGTTAAATATGATGTAAAGGATGGATATAATGATAGAGGAACACCTCCTATAGATAGCAGCTGATGCTAGAAAGTACATGGAATCAAAGAACGGGCCAAAGCTGACACAAGATGAAATGTGAAAATGTAAGTTATCTCCTCATCTTCAGTGCTGATCTAATACTAACATATGAGTTGAGGCCTGGGGGATGATGTGCCTTCAATCTAAGAATCCACCTCAGTTCTAGGTTTTCTAATTCACAAAAGTTGTCTCCTTTTCTAACATCAAGACATTTCTTTTGTAAAATTTTAAAACCAAAAGTATGTCCTGGATATTCCAGGATATGTTTGGCTAAGGCATTCTTAGTGTCAGATTTCTTGATTTCATATATATGATCATAGGAGATAACATGGACTTGGACTTCACCACCTCCCTTCTGAGATGCCTGGGGTTTACCATAAACCTTCAGAAATCTTCTCTGATCACCTCCCAGGATCATGTGTTCTTGGGATGCAGGATTCTCACAGGACAAGTGATGGCCTGTCTTTCTCCAGAAACAATTCTGTCCCTCACCTTTTATTTCCAGGGAATTCTCTCTCTCCAGTCCCTGTCGGCCAGGGAGTTTCTGAGGCTCCTAAGATTCATGGCCTCCACCATTCCTGTAGTACCTTTAGCAAGGCTACACTTGAGGAAATTTCAGTGGTACTTAAGAGCAGTCTGGAAACAACACCTGCACCCTCTGGAGTTTATGATGCCCCTTTTTCCATGCCTCGACAGGGAATTAAACTGGAGGATTGCCCAGATTTCTACCAGTCCAGGCTTTCCCATGCAGTCCCTTACCCACAATCAGGTTCTGTACACAAATGCTTCAGACTCTGGTTGAGGGGCAACCTTAGGAGACTGGAGAGTGAGGGACACTTGGTCTCTTTCACAACAGAGGTAACACGTCAATATCAAGGAGATGAGAGACTTGATATTTGCCCTTCAAATCTTAAAGCATCATATCCTCCCAGGAGTGCTGAGATTGTACACAGACAACACCACTGTTGTGGTACATCAGCAAGCAAGGGGAGACAAAGTCTTGCCTCCTATACAGATTGGCGTGGGAGATTGCCTAACAGAGACAAGTATCCATTCTAGCTGTCTACATACCTTCTACCAAGAATGTGATGGCAGATACTCTAAGCAGGTCAATGACTCAATCCCGCGAATGGATGTTAAACAGGGATGTGTTTCTGGACCTGGCCCATCGATGGGGTATACCTCGGGTAGACTTATCTACCTCCCTCATAAACAGACAGCTCCCAATTTTCTACACCAGGATACACTCCTCTGGGGCATGGAAGGTGGACGCTCTCTCATTCTCATGGAAGGGGATGTTCGCTTATGCATTCTCCCTCTCCCTCTCATTCAAAAAGTTCTGCTGAAGATTCAGAGGATTCTGAGAGAAAAACCTCAAATCTTATTGGTGACCCCCTTTTGGCCAAGGCAGTACTGGACTGTTTTCCCCTTCTATATCATCTCGCCAAGGGCAGTCACCACAAGTTACCCCTCAGAATGGACCTACTGATACAGGAGAAGGGAACTCTCATACACCCCCCCCCCCATAACCAGCCTGAACCTTACAACTGTGGGTGATAGGGTGTTGATTCCCTTTAGGCGCATTTATACTGAGGATGTGCTTTAGGGTTCTGCAGGAGGTCAGAAAACCCACTACCAGAAAATTCTATCTATCCAAGTGGAAAAGGTTTTCTCTTTGGTGTCTGAACCAAGAACTTTAACCAGTGGCTGTAGACCCTCCAGTTGTCCTGTCTTACCTGTGTAAACTGATAGACACTGGCCTGTCATACTCTTCTATTAAGACACATCTGTCTTCCATCTCAGCATGCTTACCTCTCTCCCCCCTCCTTTGGCCTGCAGACTGGAAGTCATGCTCTTTCTAAAAGGGTACCACACATTAGATCACCAAGGAAGCCTATGCCCCCTCCTTGGGACCTTAATTTGGCTTTGGAAAAGCTGACCTTACCTCCTTTTCAGCCACCCAGGGACTACCCTCTCCAACACTGCACATGGAAAAGTATTCTCTTGGTGGTCATTACTTCAGCCAGAAGGCTCTCTGAATTGTAAGCCCTCATGGCCTCTCCCCCTTTCATGGTTTTCCACAAGGACAGGGTTTGCCTATGTACTAACCCATCCTGTGTGCCCAGAGTAGTTAATGAACTTTCCCTAAATCAGGCCATTAATCTTCCTAACCTCTTCCCTTCACCCCAGTTCTCCAGCAAAGGGACCCTTCACTCCTTGGATGTACATAGACAACTTGGATACTATTTGACCAAAACCAAATCCATTCACAAATCAGATAGGCTCTTTGTCTCCTATCACCCAAGAGCCCTGGGACACCCTGTTTCCAAGCAAACCATTTCCTCCTGGATCTGTAAAACTATTTTCTTCTGCTACACAGACCATGGCAAAAGGCTCCCCTTCCCAGTGAAGGCTCACTCCACTAGGGTTGTGTCATCATCTGGGGCCTTCTTTAAGGGTCTGGATACAGCTGCCATTTTAGAAGCAGCTACATGGTAAACACTACAAGTTGCACATCATTTCCAGGTTCAGAGCAGGTTTTGCTAGGGTCATTCTCCATAGCTTCATGGAGAATGTCTCTGTTCCCCCTCCCAATACTGAATAACATGAGCTTTTGTACTCCTCATGTTATGGATACAGCAGTATATGAATAGGACGACATAGTGTAGTTGTGTAAAATCTTACCATAACTTTAGATGTCCTTCTCTTCTATATGCTGCCATATGGTCTCTCACCCTGCCTTCCCTCTGATGCTTGCCTGACTCCTGAGTACCTACTCCATAGTTGCTGGTTCCCGGCGGCATTCAGTTCCAAGGTAGATACATGCTGACATCCGCTTTATACCAGATGTCTCTTTATAGCCCGAGGTACACTGAGTAATGCGGACCTTCGCAGTAACATTTATCTGTTGTATAATGGCCAAATGTACGAGTCAACCAGAGGCAGATCCCCCCCCCCCCCCAATGTTATGGATACAGCAGCATATAGAAAAGAAGCACATCTAAGGTTAGGGCAAGATTTTACACAACTATACTTTTTGGCTTTAAACAGCACTACTATCAAATTTTAGCACACACTAATCTAGTTTAGTGCCAAACCTGAGGGACCACTCAAGGAGACCTCTGTATAACCCAGTCCACGACCTTCAGTAGCCCACCTAAATACAGGTCCAGACAACATGGATATGCAGTTTCCAAATGTCTTTTTAGACTTGGTAAATATGAGTAACCTGAGCCAGTGCAGAATTTGCCTCATGTTTACTGACACCCATTTAATCCTTAAAGAAGCAAACGCAGTATGCGAGAGATACACATACACAGTTTCACTGTTGGAAAAAATCTCACATACAAACATGGTTGTCAAGAACACACACAATATCCAACATACAAGGCCACAGAAATACTTCATAAAAGAATCACAGGCCTAAAGCAAATGCCCTATGCTGATGGTCTAAAAAAGCTCCAGCTATACTCTGCTGCATATTGCCTACTCAGAGGCGATCTCTGCTTAATATACAAGGCCATGTCAAACCCAGAGCTGTTGGATATGCTACACTTAAAGAAATCCCAGTCCCTCAGAGCCACACGCTCCAGGGATCTAAACCTGGTCATCACAATGAACAAAACATGCTGGCGGGATAGGTTCCTGACCCAGAGACTCCCCATACTCTGGAATAGACTGCCCATACATGTCAAGCTGAGCACCTCTTTGGCCCTCTTCAAAAGGAACCTTGACGATTGGATAGAAGATAGGAAATTCACCCGGGGATCACGTCAGTCACTCTGCTAGACAGGGGACCAGGAAAGTAAATATTCTGTAAAGAAATAGCCAGGGAATTGTTATGGCTAGGCTTGTATAGGCCCTAGGGCCAAAAGCCTAGTACTAACCTATGAACATTGTTCACCACAAACACAGAGACCAGCTTATGCCGAGACACTAAAAAGCAGTCTTCCCAAACCTCAAAGACCTCCTAAGCATATAAAAGGCAACACTTAATCCTCAGCAATCTCTAACACTTAATCCTCAGCAAGCTCACCAAAAGCAGCACCAAACACCACACATACACGTACAACAAAAATAGAGCACCAAAGTACAAAGCTCATAAGGCAAGAAAACACATTACCCAGGACTCTTGCCATACTGGACTCTGTTGTATGAACACAGTTGCCCCACTCACTAGATTGAACATGAACAAGCTAACAGTTAATTGTATATCTGAAGCCAAGATCTGCCAAATTACACACACACAGTCAAGTCACTACACCACAGGTACCATTCTAATTCTGTCATAGTCCTTGTGGGTGTTAATGACTTAAGGTGCATCTCCCTGGACTGTACGAAGAGAGGGAGACATTATTCACTCTGTGCTTTGCATTGAGCGGCATTCTACCTTCACCAAGGATGATGCCACAGTACAAACAAAGGATGATTGACTTCAATAATTAGATTCATTTCTGATGTTCTACCAGGGGGATTCAGTATTTGTTAGCATGGAAGGACATGGTTAACAAACCACATTGCTTTGCAAATGATGTTCTGCATCCGTTTCCCCTAGGTTTCCAAATATTGGATAAAATTGTATCTACCCCTTTAGTGATATTTTTAGGCAATGCCAAACTGGCAAACCTACTGTCATAGCAAATACAACGCAAAGAAACCTAAAGGTGCTACTGCCCAATGGCAGGAGCCTAAACAAGAAACTCCACACCCTACAAGCTGTCCTCACTCTGGAGAATGTATACATTTAAGCCATTGTCGAAACACGGTTTAAATCCACAAAAAGTGCTCCAGCAGAGAAAGCCTTTAGTGCCTTCCACGCATTTAGACCATCAACTGCACAAAGAGGAACAAAAGATTGGAGGAATCTCTATCTACCTTAGCAACAAGTATAACTGTAGGCTGGTCAAACAGGACTGCACAGTGGAGTTTATCTACATGCAAATCACCATAGACAAAGTCCCATGCCATGCCCACCAGTGTAGGAGAGCACTGCACATCCTGCCAACCCCCTCCCACACACACACACACACACACACACACACACACACACACACACACACACACACACATACTTGCCAAGTCCTCACTGGTGAGGTCACACCACAGTATAGGAGAGCACTGCACATCCCCCCAACCGACTGTAGGAGAAATTCAACAACTAGTCATTCAAAGGGGATCCAGTGTCTGTCCACCTTGGATGACATGCTCGAGTCATTCAAAGGGGGTCCAGTGTCTGTCTGCCTGAGATGACATGCTCGACAAGCCACATTGCTTTGCTAGAGACGGCTTGCACCTGTCACCCTTAGGCTTTCGAATACTTGCCAAGGCTCTTGCCTCCCCCATAGTGCCTTTTTTAGGCAAGGCTCTAAAGATAAACCCACTGCCATAAATAGCACAAGTAACAAAAAACTGAGGGTAATGCTACTCAGTGCCAGAAGTCTAAACCTCAAAATACACACGCTCGAGACACTCCTCAGTATGGAGAAAATCTATGTATGTGCAGTAACAGAAACCTGGTTTAAGGCTCCAGAGAGCACCCCAGCACTACCAGGCTGCAACTCATACCATACGTTTCGGCCACAGAACCCAAACCAAAATACAAAAGGCGTGGGCTTATCCGTATTCATCAAGGATAACCCACACCTCCAAGTTAGTGGCACAGCACAATGCTTCAGAGATCATCCACGTGCAACTAACAATGGGCAAACTACAATTCAAATTGTAGCTTGCTACAGATCACCCACCATGTCCACGACCCCCATTCCACGTTTCTGGAAACACTGGGAAACATAAAGGTCCTAGCAAGCACCCTAATATTGGGTGATTTCAATTACCCAAACGTTAACTGGGAGAGCTACTCAAGTACTAACTCCCTTGCCCAACTTTTCCTAGAATTTATAAACTCAAACTCTCTGGTTCAACTGGTCAACACTCCCACCAGAGGTGACAACATATTGGACCTGGTCCTCACCAACATGGGCAACCAGTGTTCCACACCAGAGGTCAACCCCTCTCTGGTTAGATCTGATTGTAAACAAATCACTTTGGATATCCATATTCTGCCCCCAACCCGGGACAAGAAAGCCACCATGAAAAACTTTTCAAAACCAAACTTCACATTACTTAAGACCGAGGTGGAAAGTTTCAAAGCCCCCATGCTGAAGGATAACACTGTCCAATATGCAAAATCCTTTACTAATGCATTCTATGGGCAGCTGCAAGAATGCATGGATTGTGCCATCCCAAGCAAAACCAAGACTCACTCCTCCAAAAAAAGGAAACCAGTCTGGTGGACTCCTGCCATAAACGAGCTATACATTAGGAGGAGGAAACTAGTACAGAAAAGAGTAAAATCCCAAGAAGGGAAGACATCCCTGATCAGTATCAGCAAGAAATTACGATCCCTCATAAAATCATCCAAGGCGAGCTTTGAAAGAAAAATTGAAAAGGACTTCAGATAACCGCAAGGCATTCTTTAGCTGTGTCAAGAATCTAAGTGGCAATGTTTAGATCTGCTCGGAGTTAGTGCAGAATGGCACAAAATACACTGAACCGACCCGATATCGCCAACATCCTGGCAGACAGGTTCAGTGCAGACTTCACCCCCTCTCACACCCAAAAGGGCCCATAACCATACCAGAAGAATGTAGAGTCCCTGAAATCACAGACACTCTGGTTAAAGCAGCCCTTTCCAAAGCCAAAAACACAGCATCACTGGGACTGGATGGTGTCCCAGGCTGCGTCCTACATGAGCTCAAAGACGAACTAACCCCTCACCTAAACACACTGTTCAAACTTGGCCTCTCCACAGGCTACATACCCATAGAGTGGCGCACAGCAACGGTTATTCCACTCCACAAAGGTGGAGCCACAACAGACCCCGGGAACTATCACCCTATAATCCTGACTAGCTTGGTCTGCAAGGCTGTGGAGCGCATCATCATGGAACTCATTAACAGAGAAATTGGGAACCTCCAAACACTGGACCCTACCCAGTTTGGCTTTAAGGGCAGATCATGCCTCCTAAACCTGGTGGACTTCTTTGAGACAGTTACCAAGGCTATAGACGAGGGAAAGGTGGTACACACAGCCTACCTAGACCTCGCTAAGGCCTTCGACACCATTTCCCATTTTTGTATTATAGACAAGCTCACCAGCCTGAACATAAACCCCTACGTCACAAAATGGGTTGCCAACTGGCTCACAGACAGAGAGCCCACATGGTGAGAGTTGCGGGAGCTAGGTCCATTTCTAAACCGGTTACAAGTAGCGTTCCCCACTGCTCAGTCCTAGGACCCCTCCTGTTTGGCATATACTTCTCAGAGGTACAGGCATGCACAGGAGGACTATGGCTGACCAAGTTCGCAGACTACTGCAAACTGGGGGCTATAATTGACTCTCCGCTGACACAGACATCCTCCAAAAGGGTCTCACTGAGATGGATACCTGGTGTCAAAGTCATGGCCTCAAGCTAAATGCCAAAAAGTGCATAGTCATCCCCGTTGGAAAAAACAAAGTACTCACAAACTACCACATAGGTGGTAGTCCCATAAATACAGATGATGTAGTAAGGGATCTTGGGACCCAAGTAGATAGTAATATCACCTTTGATAATCACATTGCCAAAGTGGTTAGAAAATCCTTCTACGTGGCCCACCTAATCACAAAAGGGTTCGCATCCAGATCAAGAGAGGTCATTGTGCCCCTCTACTCATCACTCATCAGACCCATCTTAGAGTACAACACCCCATTTGGGATGTACCTTACAAGACACCTGCAACAGCTGGAAAGACCACAGAAGTTCCTCACCAAGAGGATCAATGGCCTCAAACAGATGCCCTATGCAGCTCGACTGAAGAAAATCCAGTTGTACTCTGTTGCATACCACCTACTCAGAGGTGATCTCTGCCTGACATACAAGGCCATATCCAACCCAGAATTGATGGACATGCTCCACCTAAAGAAAACCTTATCCCCTCGAGCTACACACACTAGGGATCTAAACCTCACCACAACAATAAATAGGACATGCTGGAAGGATAGATTCCTGTCCCAGAGACTTCCCATGCTTTGGAACAAGATTCCAGTCTACATTAGGTAGAGCTCCTCGCTAACACTCTTCAAAAGAAACCTTGACGAGTGGATGGGAAACAGAAAGTTTACCTCGGGGATCACTTCAGTGGCTCTGCTGGACAGAGGCACAGGGAACTAATCGAAGGGGGTGGCGAAAGCCAACACATTCTGCCTAGGCTTGTAAATGCCTTCGGGCAGATAGCCTAGTACCCACCTATGAACCCAACAATCTCTGTAACAGTTAGGAACTGTTCCAAATCAGGCTACATCCTATTAAGCAATAGCTCATCAAAATTCATTGACCCTCCTAACCCTGAGTTCACAGCGCCCTGCATGGAATTGTTTACAGGGACTGTGCACAGCCATGTAGATGGTTGTATATAGGCTGCTGTACCTGCTAGTAGTAAGACCAAAACAAACTCTAAAAACAAACTTCGCTGGTGGAATCCTAACCCTAATAGGGTATATAACAAAAGGGAAAAGTCATGGCTAAAATCAGGAAGTGCAACTGTCATAATAAGAGCACTCTAAATAATTAGTCCTCTTAGTTTCCTGTTTAGTTTAAGTTCAACAAGGCCAGTTATGAGTTTAGGATAGTCTCACAGGCTAAAGACACAGCCACAAGGCCTACAGCTGAGTCCGTAACCTTAAAGTCAGAATATAGCAGTGTGCTGAACTGGTGGTCAGTGGTACTACTTTCACTGAGCAGAGTGACATAATTAATTTGCTGGCTGACGAGTTTAGTTCAGACTTCACCCCCCACTCCCTCCCACAAAATACCTACTAGCATGACAGGGACCAGAGCTTGGCAACGCTTGCTCAATGTGCTCAGTACAGCCCCAGATGTTATCTCTAGCAGTTCTGCATATACATTTAAGTCAGTCAGTTCTGCAGTTTAATTACATGTACTAATTCCCATCATGATTTCTTATTACATGTCCTGCAGCAGTCACAGAGTACCTAGTCTAGTGACACATGATGCTTGTTACCTTGTGCCTTTCATTCTCAGTTTCTTTGGAACCTGTGAAATTTAGCACACCCAGCTGTGAAGTCAGTGCACCTTCAGTCTGCATTTGTGCTTGTCTGTTTGTATCAAGAGTCATATAACACAGTCAAAGCAAACATATTTTATCCTACCAGAATAGTTTTCTGATGCTTTTTGTTTCTGTGTTTTAACTTTGAGCATTTAGAAATCAAGCACATTTAGGCTTTATCCTTTCATCCCATCTGCAGATATTCCGTATGTTGTTTTCAGATTCTGCAGCTTATCCTATCTCATGATTTCTGATGTTGTTTCTGATGTTTAAATCATTCTTTAGAGCCTCCTGGCTGATGTTCTGCTGATGTTCATCGTGTTACCCTGCTGCAGTCAACACAGTATTTAGCTGAGATGTTGCATAAAGGACTTTACTACTCCATTAAAATTCATGCTTCAGCTATTTCAGCTCACTGCGACACGGATCCACCTTTATTTTCAAATCCTCTTCTAAGGCAGTTCCTCAGAGGGGCAAAAAACATTAGACCACCTAGAAGAGCCCCTACACCAACATGGGACCTCAAATTTGTTCTGGAAAAACTAACACTACCTCCCTTTGAACCAGCTTTTTCTGCAGACCTTCAGTTCCTATCCTGTAAGACTGCCCTGCTCCTGGCAATCACTTCGGCTAGGAGAGTCTCAGAATTACAGGCACTTGTTTAATTTAACTGTCTGCACAATTGCGCAGTAGTGCGTGATGCTGCAGGATGCACAAACAAGTAAAAACCTGCTCAGATGCAGGGACTAAATACCTGAAGCTAAAACTTGGGGAAAAAAAAAACTAACAAAATTCAAAAGGACTAATGAGGATGCTTCTTCCAATCCCTAGACCAGCCTCCCTTTACTAGTCAGGTGCCAGTCAAACACAATTCTCTCACAAAAGTGGAGATATGCTCCTTCCAATGACAGATGGTCTAGAAAATGTGCTCAGAACAAAAAAAAACCCACTACAAACAGTTCCAGAAGTAGCAGGCCTGGATCTGGATTATTCTTCAGCTACTAGCTGCCCAACTTTCAGCAGGAAACATGAGAATATTTAACACAGCAGACAAATAGCAGTGGGTCCCAAGACTTAGCAGTATTGCTTCATTCATGATATCAGCTTTGTACAGGTCTGTGTTTGAGGATATTAAAGTTTTTGTTGTTTATGCTGTATGATATGCATTCTTCAGGAAGTTCCACTGATCAGTGTTATAATTTCTGTGGGTGATGCTTTGCCAGCTTTTGACATGGCTGCTGGGACTGTAGGGCAGTTGTATAGAAGTGTTGACAAAGGCAGCATATAGACTGCTCATGCATTCATTGGATAGCAGGGTTATAACTTGTGCAGGGACTGCCGCTAAAGTCTTGGTGCAGGTTGCAGAGTATGGATCTTGGGAATGCTCAGAGTTTTTGCAGACACCCCCCCCCCCCCCCCCCAAGCATTTAAGGAATCACAGACCTTTCTGAAACTAGTGTAAAAGGGCTTGGGGAGGTTATTTCCTTCACTGTGTGACTTGTCTTGTCTTCTGATTCTAAACATTGGTTTGTACGTTTAACTCATAAATGGGAATGGTGACAACATATTCTGAGAAGGTAGGAAAGTTATTTATGAGGTTAGAACTTCATTTTGCACATTAACATCGGTGCACATTTCTCACATTTCTTCTCTGCTGTAGGAGTTGGAATTTCTTGGATGCTTGTTTTGAACTGTGTGTAATGTACTCCCCGCTAATCCTTCAAAGTTTTCCCTTCAGCTGTTTTAGTTAAATGCCACTTGTTCATGTCTCCAGTTACTATGAAGAAAAGTCGGCAGTGATTGTGCAGTCTAGATTCTGCTCACACACACAGTCAACTGGAATGTCATTTAATCCCCATAAGGAAAATGGTAATGGAGATTTCAGTGTTCAGTAAGACTTTTATAGTTGAAAGACAGTTTGTCAAGAATGTACATGTAGATGATTAGTGCAGTCCTTCAGTCTTGTGAAAGTCTGCATTAAGGATATTGATTATAAGAGACCTGTTGAAGAATTTTGTTGATTGAGTGCTATTAACCCAGACCTTAAAATGCAAAGATTAAACATTATGCTTCTAAAAACGAATGGCTTAACAAGGCGAAAGATGTTTGTACTAAAATCTGTTAATGTTTCAGAACATTGCAAGGATGATTAATAGAGAGTTGGCAAAATCATAGAAAACTGAATTGCCAGATAAGTTATGCAAGCAAGAATAAAAAGTAGCAAAGAATCTTGTGTATTCCAGTACTTCAAGTAGCATACAGGCTGGGACAGGGTACATAGTATAGAGACTCGAACAACTGAAGTTAACTTAATATAGAAGAGTTAGAGGTGCTCTGATTGCATAAAGTGGAAGAGAAATTTCCTCTGTTATAGACTTTGTGACTGACTTGTCACCCAAGGATGTGATTGACCCTTTGATTTGGTCACTTACAGTGGATATAAAAAGTTTACACACCCCTGTTAAAATGGCCAGGTTTTTGTGATATAAAAAATGTGCAGCTTCTAAAACAAACCTCCTGTACGAGAGCAGTTGCACGGCTCTGACCAAAAATTGCAAAAACACATCCAGTAAGCCAGCAAACTGTTGCCTGAAAAAATATTTATTGTTAAGAAATCATAAAAAAACAACAAAAAAAACAGACCGGTTTCGGCTGGACAAAAACACAGCCTTCCTCAGTGTAAAATAAAATGATCAAATGTTGCTGCTTAAATACCTACATCTGAAAGTTCATTGGTTCAATCTAGAATTGTTCATTCAGACCAGGTGGAAATAATCCACCCAATTTAACAATCCTCTTCTTTTCTTTTGAATTTAAAATAGAGTGCCAACCTGTTTTATTGAGTTTGTTACCTTTTATAACATCAATTACCATAAAATAAAATCTTGCAGTTTTGTGTACCAGATGATGTTTATATAAAGCATTGTTGACTTTTTTGTTTTTAATGTTACTTACATGTTCAGATATTCTGAGTCTAAGAGGATATGAAGTTTGTCCAATGTAAAAGGATCTGCAAGTGCAGGTGGCCAAATAGACCAACCAATCACTGCTGCAGTTAGCAAAGAAATTAACATCATAAACTATGGCACAATACCTACTGGTGAATTGTTTGGATTTACTTACTTTGTCACAATTCGTGCAGTGACCGCATGGAAAACAACCAGTCAGAGGTTCTCCTGTCAGAGTGGTCTGTAATGGCTGCAACTTACTGCTGTCATGAGAATGTTTGTAATGATTGAAGCAGCAGCCTAAGTTTTTACCTTTGCAAAATGAAAAAAGACATCTGTCTGGTATGATACTTGCCAATTCATGATCGCATTGTAGTATGTTCCAGTGTCTGTGTATACTATGAATTAAAGTATCCGAATTCCTGGCATAGGTAGTTACAAACATGATGGGTTGTGATTCAGTAGTGTTGTGCTCTTTGTAACATAACATATCATCCCTATTGAATGTATCGACCAAATTACTGGCTTGCAGAATATGCCCCATCCTATAACCCCTGGATCTAAACCTGTTTGTGAGATCCTTTCTGTGTTCCTGAAAAGAAGACTCATCGGAACAGATACGCTTCATTCTGATAAATTGGGATTTAGGAATGTTCCTGGCAATGTGTGTTGGGTGAAAGCTGGAAGCATGGAGGATGGTGTTGTATTCGGGGTACTTCCTAAATACCTCAGTACTTAATGTATGATCTGGTAACCTGTTGATCAATACGTCCAAAAAGGTGATAGTACTGGCATCATAATGTACTGTAAACTGAAGGCCCCATTTGTTGTCATTCAGATACATTAGAAAGTCAGATAATTGATGGACCTCTCCCCTCCATACCATCCAGCAGTCATCCAAATAACGTCTCCAGATATCAATGTACTCAAGAAAAATGTTGTTATGGCTATTATAAATGATGTGCTTTTCAACAAACACCATAAATAGATCAGCATAGATCGGGGCAAATGATGCTCCCATCGCTGTCCCTTTTGTTTGCCAATAGCAAATGTCCTGATAAAAGAAGACGTTATTGGTGAGAACATGTTCTGCAAGACCCACCAAAAATTGATTGAAATCAGGCTGGTATAAGCCAGCCACCTCCAGCCAATAGGCCAGGGCCTCCAAACCTCCTTGATGGGGAATGTTGGTATATAGAGCACTTACATCAAGTGTGCACATTAACCAGCCTGGTTCTAACTGAGTATCCGAAATGATTTGTAAGAAATTGGTGGTGTCCTGCAACCGTGATCGTACTAAGGATAACAAAGGCTTGAGATGTTTGGTAAGATATGACAACGGTTCAGTAATATAACCCTTACCTGATACAATGGGTCTGCCCGGTGGATTTACTGGGTCCTTGTGTATCTTAGGTAAAAAATAAATGTATTGATTGGCTGAGTCTTGGATCATGAAGCTGGTGCATCACATCAGTGGCAATGATCCCTTCATCTCTTGCATTGGACAAAAAGTCATCAATCTGTTTTTTGAACCTAAATGTGTGATTAATCACCATTTTGGATTAATATCTATTGTCAGAAAGTTGTCTTTTGGCCTCATTGTCATAATTGGACCAATTTAAGACAACTACTGCCCCACCTTTGTCAGCAGAAATGATGACTATGTTCCTGTTCTGTAGTTCATTGATGGCTTGTTTCTCAGCCAATGTGATGTCATTAGATTTATAGCGTATATCAGAACCAGAAAAATGTAGATCTTTAAGTATGCTGTTCTGGAATTGATATACAATAGGATGCATGGGAGGAAGAAAACGTGATTTATGATAGATAAATTTGTCTTGACTGTGATTACTATCCATATCACCAAAATGCAACTTCAGATTCAAGATTCTACAAAAGGACGTAACATTCTGTGCTAATACATTCTCAGATACCATAAAACCCGGTATGAATGTAAGACCTTTATTAAGGACAGACAAATGTATAGGTGACAAAACAAAGTCTGATAAGTTTAAAACATTCACATTTGAATTTACATTTACTTTTGCATTGCTAGTTTCAATAAGCTTTGTATGCTGTTGACTTTTCTTATGTTTTCTCCCCCCTCGTTGGTATCTAGGCTTAAAGGGATAGATGCTGGTATTCTTTTGGGGGACGGTGAACCTGATACAGCCTGTAAATCACTGTCAGTACAGGATGAGAGGTCATCAGTAGATGAGCCAACGTCCGGGGTACGATTCCTAAGTATGGACCTAGGTCTTTTCTTTTTGGGGGTTCTTTTTGGATGTGGTGTGAATCTCACATGTTTATTGGTATTACTGAAGGGATTGGCACTTTGGTAATCTAATTGATCTCTTTTGAATTTCTTGATTTTTCTCATCTTCAGTTGTTTCTCTAAATTGTTTAGATCTGTTGCCGCTTTGGTCAACTGTGTGTTGAAGAAATTTTCCCCTTCAAATGGTTGTACATCACCAACTAGTTTCATGACTGCACTGATTTCACGGTCGATCACTCGATCATGAAACTTTGCTAAAGCTTCAACAAAAGACATGGTAGCCTGTTGCTGTATAGCTGCCCATTAATTATTAAGCTCCTCATCAGCTTCACCCACATGGGGTTGTATTTGTACTCTGAGACCCCTTGGTGTTATATTTTTGGCTATATAAGCCTTAAACAATTTAGTGTGCCAAACATT
The DNA here is from genome assembly GCF_019279795.1 of Protopterus annectens. NCBI lineage: Eukaryota > Metazoa > Chordata > Ceratodontiformes > Protopteridae > Protopterus > Protopterus annectens. Next base: position 1,512,471,391 of record NC_056741.1, read on the forward strand.
GGATCTCAAAGATCTAAGGTGTTTGTGTAGCTGGTCAAAAGCTATTTCACAAATGGACTCAGGGCCCAAAGGGTCACCATTATTGGCATTGGGTGTACAAGAGCCCAGACCAAAGGCTCCAAGGTCTTCCCTGTCTGCCGATAGACCAGAAACCAAACTGAGGAGATCCATCTCAATATCAGTGAAATTCTTGAAATCTAGTACCAAATGAAAATTGGAAATATATGAATTTTATATTCTTTGACTGCTGGTTCAGAAAGACTGACAATAATAGCCTCAGTCCAAAGTTGGAGATGCTACGTCAATGGAAATGAACCATAGTGGGTCAATTTATAAGGTTAAGAGACAATAATAGCCAGGAAAAAAAATAGTTAATGACCAACTAGTAGTTTAATGTACACAAAGCTACGTCCCTTTAGGAAATCCAAAATGAAAATGGCTATGCTATATAATGCAATTCCTGAGCCATTTGTTAGATAAACCAAATATGATCAAAAGCCTAGCTCAAAACATGTGACCAGCAATAAAGAGGACCCAAGTACAATAGATATTAGGAAAAAGATATATAATCAATAGAAAAGAGGGCCACAATTAAAAACCTGAAAAAGTTCAAATGACCCTATGAATATCAGAGCAGTCTAAGAAACCAGTATAGTGTATATAAACTTGGAAAATCCGACAACCAATGATTAAAGTCCCAAAAGAAGATGAAAAAAAAAACAAAATTCTTAGAAATCATTATAGACCCCAATGGCTGCTTTTATTTCTGTCAAATGTTCACACGTTTGTTGTGAGTATTCTAAACAAATATAAAAAATGGGATATCCAATGTCAATGTGTACAACAGGTGGGTTATATTAAGCTGAACCTAATATGGTATAGTTGAACTACTGGGACATGAAAGCGCAAAGATCTAATAGAAAAAGTAGAGCCACATTGGGAATACTGATACGGCCCTGTTCCATCTAATCAAATCAGTAAGTATGTAAAACAATATTCATAAGTTGGTCCCCAACCGTATGATAATATGGTGTAACTGACTAATGCATGAAATAAGTTACAATATTTGCTAATATCTTGTCTGTATAGACAATATATTTATGAGCATAAAAGAATGTTGATAGCCAGGAACATATTACTTAGATTCATTACTGCGTATTGACTATATAAAAGGATCAAAGAACATATATGCAGTAGAATCAATATAATTCAGTAAATCAAAATTGGAAATGAGGAACACCACTAATAAATGCAGTACCCTACAACCAGACAAGAAGTGCATGTATGATAATGTCCAGCCTGTATAGGACACAATACTGAAATACAAAAAAAATCACGAATAATTCTGTATTGTTCTTGCATAGTTCAGTATCAAAATGATGATTCAAAATTGAAAACCGACAGCAAGGACTGATCGTATCCAACGATGTAATTTCCCGGTCCCACCAGAAAGTAATGCGACCTGATATTATCCAAGACCGAACCTGCAGACTGCTGAAAAATGTGTATTTTCGACACCAAAAATGGCCAAATAGTCAATGCTGGCTGCCGATTGGTAATGAACCAACACAAACCGTTTCCCACAATGTGCGACTTGCAATACACAGCAGAAGTCCAATAGTCCAATAAGTATGGTGAAAAAAGAAAATTAAACAGTATCTGGTTTCCCGTTTAAATGGCGCTTGTAGACAGTCAGCCAGTATGTGGGGAGAAGTGCAACTTCTAAAACAAACCTCCTGCTGGCTGTCGGTTGGTAACAAACTAACGTAAACTGTTTCCCACAATATGCGACTTGCAATGCACACCAAAAAGTCCAAAAGACCAATAAGTATGGTAAAAAAAGAAAAATAAACAGTACCTTGATTTACTTTAGTCACAGGTGTTCCCGTGTGGATGGCGCTTGTGAAAATCAGCTCATGTAAACCATGCCGACTAAGAATAAATCCAGAAACAATGTTTTTTTGGTAAAAAAACAAAAGCTAATCAAAATACTTGTTTTTAACAAAAAAGAACATAAACGATGTCCAACTGTTTTCCACAATATGCGACTTGCAATGCACACCAAAAAGTCCAAAAGACCAATAAGTATGGTAAAAAAGAAAAATAAACAGTACCTTGATTTACTTTAGTCACAGGTGTTCCCGTGTGGATGGCGCTTGTGAAAATCAGCTCATATAAACCATGCCGACTAAGAATAAATCCAGAAACAATGTTTTTTTGGTAAAAAAAACAAAAGCTAATCAAAATACTTGTTTTTAACAAAAAAGAACATAAACAATGTCTTCGTGTCCTGGTATATCCATACAGCAGTATCAATGATGCTGAAAAGACGCTAAAAAGCGGCTGGTACATTTAGACTGCTATGTGCAAGAAAATTGTTGTAGTCCACAGGGATAATTCCAGCACAATGATAGTGAGGTCAGTCCAACAATCCAGGTTGGCTCCAAAAAATAATTCCACCAACATGAACCAAGCGAACCAACAGAAAATAAATAATAAAGATAAATAAATGACTGCAGAGAAAATCTTGCAGTCCCGTATCAGGTTCACAGGCCCCCAGCAGGATGTGGGAAGGAGTGCAGCTTCTAAAACAAACCTCCTGCACGAGAGCAATTGCACGGCTGTGACCAAAAATTGCAAAAACACATCCAATGAGCCAGCAATGTGATGTTATTAGATTTATAGCGTATATCAGAACCAGAAAAATGTAAATTTTCTTTTATGGTAATTGATGTTATAAAAGGTAACAAACTCAATAAAACAGGTTGGCACTCTATTTTAAATTCAAAAGAAAAGAAGTGGATTGTTAAATTGGGTGGATTATTTCCACCTGGTCTGAATGAACAATTCTAGATTGAACCAATGAACTTTCAGTTGTATGTATATAAACAGCAACATTTGATCATTTTATTTTACAATGAGGAAGGCTGTGTTTTTGTCCAGCTGAAACCGGTCTGGTTTTTTGTTGTTTTTTATGATTTCTTAACAATAAATATTTTTTTCAGGCAACAGTTTGCTGGCTCACTGGATGTGTTTTTTTATATAAAAAATGTGACCGCAATAAATCAACCCTTTCCCACCTTTAATGTGACCTATAATCTGTACAATTCAATTGAAAAACAAATCTGTTAGGGGAAAAATATGAAAAATAAAAAATTTATAATATGCTGGTTGCACAAGTGTGCACACCCTTAAATTTATACTTTGTTGAAACACCTTTCGATTTAATTACAGCATTCAGTCTTCTTGGGTAGTAGTCTATCAGCATATCACATCTTGACTTGGCAATATTTGCCTACTCTTCCTTGCAAAAGTGCTCCAAATCTGTCAGCTTGCAAGGGCATCTCTTGTGCACAGCCAACTTCAGGTCACCCCACAGATTTTCTATTGTATTTAGGTCTGGGCTCTGGGTGGGCTTTTCCAAAACTTAATTCTGGTGAAGCCATTTTTTTGTTGATTTGGATGTATGCTTGGGATCATTGTCGTGTTGAAAGGTGAAATTCTTCATCTTCAGCTTTCTAGCAGACGCCTGAAGGTTTTGGGCCAAAAGTGATTGGTATTTGGAACTGTTCATAATTCCCTCCACTTTGACTAAACTCCAGTTTCAGCTGAAGAAAAGCAACCCCAAAGCATGATACTGCCCACCACCATGCTTCACCATGGGGATGGTGTTCTTTTGGTGATGCAAAGTGTTTTTGCACCATTCAACCTTGGTCTCATTAGACCATAACACATTTTCCCACATGCCTTTGGGAGACCATGTATTGTATTGCAAATTTTAGCCGGGACTGGATGTTTTTCTACGTAAGAAAAAGCTTCCGTCTTGCAACCCTAGCCCATAGCCCAGACATATGGAGCATACGGGAGATTGTTGTCACGTAGTACACAACCAGTACTTGCCAGAAATTCCTGCAGCTTCTTCAGTGTTGCTGTAGGTCTCTTGGCAGCCTCCCTGACCAGTTTTCATCTTGTCTTTTCATCAATTTTGGAGGGATGTCCAGTTCTTTGCATTGTCACTGTTGTCCCATATTTTATCCACTTTTTGATGACTGTCTTCACTGTGTTCCATGGTATATCCAATGCTGTGGAAATTATTTGTACCCTTCTCCTGACTGATACCTTTCAGTAATGAGATCCCTTTGATGCTTTGTAAGCTGTCTGTGAACCATGGCTTTTGCTGTAGCAGACAACTGAGTAAAGGTCAGGAAAATCCTACTAGGACAGCTGAACTTTATTTGGGGTTAATCAGAGTCTCTTTAATTGATGGCAGGTGTGTACCCAAGAAAACTGAATGCTGTAATTAAATCAAAAGGTGTTTCAACAAAGTATTAGTTTAAGGGTGTGCACACTTAAACAACCAGCATATTGTACGTTTATTTTTTATATTTTTCCCCTAACAGATTTGTTTGTTTTTCAAATGAATTGTACATGTTATAGGTTACATTAAAGGTAGGAAAAGTTTTGAAATGATTTACTGTGGTCTCATTTTTTTATTTCACAAAAACCTGGCATTTTAACAGAGATGTGTAAACTATTTATATCCACTGTATGTATATTGCTGGCATAAAAACAGTGTACAGAAAATGTTTATAACATAGAAAGGATCTTTCCTTCTCTCATGTCTGAGTTTAGATTTCTTATGCTACTGAAATATGCCACAGTTTACAAGCAGTTTCTCAATGCACATATTTTCAGGTTAAAGATATCAGTGTTACAGAAGACGAGAGTCCTGGTAACCCTGTCTAGATGAGTCTGTGAAAAGGGACGTGCTAGTAGAGTGTGGGGGTAACACCCATGTAACCTTTCTTCAGTGTAGGAAAGTTGGCCAGCAGTTGACGAGTTTTATGGATATATGATTACATGTTGTACAAAAAAAAATATTTTAGGATATTCATTATACAACTCATCTAGCTCTCTGCATCAGAGAGCAGCTTGGAACCTCAGCAGCTGATGTTGTTGTTCATAGGCGCACATTTTTTTCCCCACTGGCCAAGAGGGAAAGGTGTTTTGTGATTTCACTCTCATCCTGTTGCTGTTGATGTGATTTTCACAAAGATAACACACTTTGGCTTTGTCCTTGGGACATTGGTTATTTTTTTCTGTAATACAAAACTCGAATTTTTCAAAACCCACACATTTCTGACTGTGTTTGAAAATGGTGCTATTGCCACATTTAGTGCAAATGTCATGTGTGTGTTCATATATTCTCCTTGTAAAAAATCTTTTCCATCTTCACAGTATAAAAACTGGGGCAAGTGGAACATTTTGTCATGTACAATACCTTTAGTCTGACAATTCCCATCTTTGTAATTCAACTATGGTACCCAGATCTTGTCCTACCTTAATGTATTCTCCCTTAAAAATGTAGGAACAAAAATTACAATGTCCACATTTTCTAGTACCCCTAACTTTATCTTTGTTAGCTTGATGATGATCTGTGTTCTTTTTCCAACATTCCTTTCAAATTCTGGGATGTTTTGTAGATAAAATATGGTTATTCACCCAGTAATTGGAAAATGTTGGGGTCAGTTCTTAGTATGCTCCAGTTCCTAAATATCTTTTTAAAATCTTCTGGCCCTAAATTATGTTGAATAACTTAAGCCCTTTCATAATTTTGTTAGGGGATTGGTTCTGGTGGTTTTGCATAAGAAATGTTTTGCTGCCTAATAAGTTTATATCGGGTACCCCATTTCATCATAATATCATGGCACATCTCATCAGTGAGTTTCATGGGGTAGCCTCTCTCCAAGTTATTAATTTTCTGAACAAAAACATTTTTGTCTGAAATCATACATGCAAGTCTAATATGTTGGCCTTTTTATCAAACTTTTTTTTTTTATTTTTTTTTTTTCATTTGAAGGAGTAAAAGCTGTTGAAATGAAAGTAAGTGTTGCTAAAAGTTAGTTTCCTGTAAATGTTAGAACTGAACCCTCCATAACTGATAGATGTATGGGTGTCTAAGAAGCTAGTCTTCTTTCTGTCAAAATGATACGTGAAATTCAAAAAGTTTGTATTCCAATTCAAAATAGTAATGAATTTGTTCACTAATTCTGTGTATCCGTTCCACAAAAAAATGCCATCTAAAATATGCAGGTAGGTCTTACAATATTTGTAGTGTCCTAGCTTAGGAAACCAAATCTCCAAAGGGTTAAGTCTAAATTTGCATAAATGGGGGGGTGCAGGCCCCCCTATAGTTGGACCTCTGTGTTGCTTAAATATTCCCCCTTCATAGTAGACATAGTTGTTATCCAGAATGAGCTCCATGAAGTCCATCACCAAATAGATGTCTTTTCCTTGTAGGAAATTGCATCTTAGAAGACTTTCATGAAGAACTGTAACACCTTGGTTTTGGTACGCATGTAAATAAATCCTTAACATCAGTGGTTAAAAAAACCTGCATTTTCTTCCAAAAAGGCCATTCTCAAGTCTACTTAAAAGTCTCCTGAATCTTTTAGTAAATGTGAAAATTGGAGATAGACTGATTTTAATATTCTGTCAACAAAAACCACCAAAGGGGGGTATGTCTTAGAGCCCTGCGCATCTACAGTGGGTCTCGCAGGAGGATTATTAATGTCTTTATGTAATTTAGAAATACCAAATATCACTGGTATTCTGGGTGAGGAGATGGCCAAAAACTTATGTACATCTGCTGGTGATAAACCCTTGGAAATATGATCTTACAATTGTAAATCATTTTTTTATAGGCAATGTTAGCTTTGTTCCTAGAACTAATACCGTTGGTTGTCATCATGTAAAATATCAAACATTTTACTAATGTATTTAATGTTGTCAAAGATGATCACACCCATACGGTTTTAAAAAAAAAAAAGATGATCACACCCCACCACCCTTATCGGGTTTCATAACCCTAATGTTTTTATCTTTTCTGAGATCATCTAGCAAGTTTCTTTCTTGCATAGATAAATTGAGTCTAGGTTTGTTGACATTTGAATCAACAAGATTCTGTATATATCAAATTCACATGTCTTTTCAAAAGTTGATAGGGGGTGCAGTGTCTTATTTTAAATACTTTTCTTTTTATATGTAGGCAAGTGTTTCTGATTCCATCCCAGTTGCCCAGGTGAATTGTATAAAATAACTAAATTGAGTTTCCTAATAAATAAAGTTCCACCAGTGCATCTGCTTTTTCAGATGTCTTTGTGGGAATGAATTTAAACCCTTTTTGAAGTAACTTGAAATGGGTGGGGGGTGGCGGGGTAATATCAAGGTGACTGTCATTGAATATTTTAAAACACCATGGGTCAATAACCCCCCCACACACTCCTTGGTGTAATTACTTCCTCCCTTTCCTTCTCCTCTCTTCCCAGAAGCTCTTCAGTTGTCTAGTACCACTTGATATTGAGAAGTGTGTGGTTGTTGCCCTTCCATCCCCTCCCTTTGCACTGCTATCCTTTGTGAACGTCTAAAGGGGGAAACCTAAAGGGTCGTTTAAAATACCTTCATCAAAATCATTGTTTGCATCATTGTTATATATGAAAACATCAAGTCCTAATGAATGCCTGCTAAAGTTGTCGTTCTTATGAGATTTAATAGGATGTACTTTTTTATCCTTATATTGGGCTAAATCTCTTTTGATTTTTCTTAACTTTTCTGTCCCTGATAATCTCACATTTTTTTCTATTTTCTTAAAAACATTGTAATATATTGTTTCATACTGTTCAAACAGTAAGCCTTAAGTATTTTAAACAAATCAATATCATTCATCAGTTCAGTAAGGTTAAAATTATTCCATGAAACAATAAGGTCCAGAAGTTCAAGTCTGTGCCTACTACACAGGTCAGTAAATCAATCATAAAATTTACTTTTAATGTCTACCCCGTTGGGAAACATACTTATCTGCAGACCAATTAAGGATTGTCTGTTGTTTTATGCATTCTAATAACTGTTTTCTGTCTCTTCCCTGATTCATTATTTAAACCTACAGACTGTCCCTGCATGTAGCTAAGCCTTGTGAACTGCTGGTGTCTAATGCAGTACCTTCCATCCTCAAACTTGCTGACTCTGAAAAACTGCTAACCAAATGGAAAAGTCAGGTAAACACACACACAATACCAGTAAAACAAAGTTTGTTTAAGCAGCTCCAGCTCCAAGGCTAGAATTGCAAAGGAGACTTGGTGTAGAGATCAAGTGTTTGACATGGCAAATACTTAACTAATACTTAACTGGTTAACTAATACAGAGAACTTTCAAGGACAGTCTGTTCTTTTAAATAATGAATCAGGGAACTCAACCTAGCAGGTTTAATTAAATTATTTGAGGAAAAAATTAAATTAAAGAATGCATAGATGGGCAATAGTTATTAAGTAGAATGCATAAAACAGCAGATGGTCCCTGTGGGAGAGTAAGTTCATCAAATCATTTTGAACCCAATATCTGCACCCAGTGTTTTTTTTTTTTCAGATCTAGTGCTGTGATTTGTAAAATAGGAGGCATTCTGGTTGGTTGAATCAGTTGCTTTTCAGCACAGGTCTCCCATACTGTTCTAACCCCCTACTGAGTTTGTAACTACAGATGCCTTGGACTTTTCTTGGAGAGCTGTATCCAAGAGAAATGAAAATCCAGAGTCTGTGGAACAAGCAGGACAAACTGAATCACAAAAATATCTAAAACAAGTATGGTAGTGATTAATACTCTCAAATCTCTAAACTATCTTTGGATTCCAGGCTCTCTACTGGTAATTGCAGACAACACCACATTGATATGGCACGTAAGCAAACTGGGGAGAACCAGATCCTATGCCCTTTGCAGATTAGCTGTGGTAGCCTGGGAACTAGCAAATCACCATATTCTGCTCCTCCAGGCTACTTGCATCCCATCAGAGCAGAGTGCTGTAGTAAACAAGCTAAACAGGACCAGGACAGACCCCCCACAAATTAAAGTTGCCCCCCCCCCCAGGTGTCTTCCAGGAATTTATCCAACTGTGGGAACTTCTCCATTCACAACAGACACATTCTGCTACAGAACTCTCTGCACAAAGGCTTGGAACAGAAATACCTTTTTATTCCTGAAGATTTGAATGTTCTACATGCCTTTTCACCCTTTCTTCTGATAACTGTGCTTCTTCTAAATATTCAGAAGGACTGTCCAAAGTGGATACTGGTAAGTACAGTGACACAAAACCTGGACAAACTGTGAAAGTAATAGAACATGCTAGTCCATATTTAAAACTTAATTTTTATTCCGCAATAGTTAAAATACCATAGCCCCTCAGCTCTCAAGCCTTTATTGGGATAGAAGAACAAAGCAAGTGCTATTATTTAAATATTTCTGTTACTCAGTTGATTGCAAAGACATTCTTGAAGTGACTGACAGACTAAACCAAAATATACTTGTATTTTTTTTCTCATAAAATGGAGCCAGTTAGTATCTATATAAAGTCTACATGATTTATAAGTTCTATGTTTTAATGTAAAATAACTCCTTGTATAGTAACCAAGTTTTTACATCCTGTCTTGGTGTGGATGCTGGAACAAAAAAAAGAAGCTTAAATTTTCCATATTATGTTTTATTTCATATATATATTTTTAGCTACTGCGTTATTAGTCCTTTTCTAATGTCATGTAAATGTTCCAAAACCACCTTTTATAGTTTTCTTTTTGTTTCGCTTGTATGTACTTGAGAACACTTGCACTCTAAGACATGTATCAGTCCTTGTGACTGACAGCTTAGTGACTAACTTTAAAAACATATAATTCAAAAGATGGGTATCCCCTTCTAACACAGACATACTGAAAAATAACCACATGATGAATTTCCTGAACAGCTGTTCAATATAGTCATCCCCTCAGTAAACTGACTGTACTAATTGTTCCATTAAGCTTGATCATCATCTTAGTAGAAGTTTTGGTTGTAAAGGAACTATTTATTTCATGCTCTCATCAGAAAGGAATAATATACCAATTAAAAAAGAAGGGATAACATACCAGTATTTTCACACTATCAGTCATTCTGGTGACAGAAAAAGTATCTTTAAAAGCACATATATCGGGTATCCATCTCCTTTGTTCCCTATGGTGCCAAGCCCTACTTTTAACTGTAGTGGGTTAATTGAACAATTTACTTAAAGCATTTAACAGCTGTTCAACTATCCCCTATGATGTAATTTCTGTACTATATATTCCATTTCTTCCTTAAAATGCTTGTATGAGGATAACCTTTGCACCCGTAACATTTGCCTTTATGGTCAAGAGTTAAGCTCTTCCCATGATCATTCACTGCAAGAGTTCATCGAGGCTGTCTGTTTTCTCCCAGTTCTCCATTTAATACTATTACCCACCAGAAATATAATTAGGTGTAGACATCTTAATTATTTCAGCATGTCAGTGTAGCATTAATACCAAACTTTGTTAGCATTCAAGGGCTTCATAAAAATGTCAAAATCAGCACCATTACAACTTGCCACAAATATCAAATCATAAGTAAATTTTAACAATCTTACAATCATTTGTCTTAAACAGGTATGCGCGCGTGTGTGTGTATTCCATTTCAGACATTCTCATAAAAATGTTGGCGTAAGAGAGGGTAAAACAAACCTCCATTGCTATGCATACCTTACTTTGTAAATGTGTAGCATTGAATCAAAAATTATGTTAGTGAATTCTGTCAACTCTGTTCTATACTTACTCTGTAGTGTATTCCCCAACACATTATTAGAACCCTCTAAACCATATTCATGTTTAATACTTTATATAAATCTTTTATATTAAAAGCAGTCCAAAATAATCTTTCCACTCTTGTTGTGTCTTTCAGCTTTTCCCGGTTAGGGGTCACCACAGCGGAACTCCGGTCCGCTAATGATTGGCAGTAGATTTTTACGTGCCAAGTTGCCAGCTCTGACGCACAACCTTCACCGAAGGTACACCCATTCACGCATGTCTCCACACAGAAGACACTCTAGCTGAGAATCGAACAGGACAACGTCTTAGTGTGAGGCGACAACACTACCGCAGCACCACCACCGCACCAATAATCTTTCCACTCTAAATCCTTCAATTTACTGATCAAATCTGTGCTATCAACGATAAAGGCATCTGTATTCCTAACATAAGGGTGTTAAGTACTGTCCAGCACCTTCCCCATTAGTTCAAAGAAGCTTTTTATTGCCTTCCTGGTAAGTGTTGAATATTGTTGTGTGTTTTAGGTAGCATTTAAAGTACTAGTGTATGTGGATCCCTATTTATATGCTTCCTTTTTTACTTTAACTCCCTGTTGGCCTAGGCAGCAGTGGTTCTCCCTTCTGAAAATGGCTAAGGGTAATTACTATAGGCTTCCTCACAGGAGGGACTTTCACAACTAAACCTGTAATAGTTCAGAACTGTTCTAAAGCAAACTACATCCTAAGTGACAATTTGTCAAAATTCATGGCTCCCCCAAACCCCGAGAACACAGTTACCTATGCTGAACTATTTATCGAAACCCTGTACAAACATAAATGGCTGCATTTATGCTGCCGTACCTACCAGAAGTTAACTCAAGTCTAACACTGGAAACAAAACACCACTGGTGGAATCCTTACCTTAACAGGGTAAATAACACAAGAAAAAAATTCATCACTAAAATCTGAAAGAGCAACTCTTAAAGTGACAAGAGCTCTCTGATTCAACTAAACAAGAAACTAAGAGGTCTAATAAAGTCCAGCAAGGCTAGTTACAATGTCAGGATAGCCTCCCTGACTAAGGACAATCCCAAGGCCTTCTTCAGATGCCAGGAACATTAATGGTAATATTCAGCAGTGTGCAGAACTAGTGGTAAATGGCACAGCCTTTTCTGACCAGGGTGACCTAGCAAATCTACGGGCTGATACATTTAGCTCTACCCACTGCCGCCTTTGAAATCTCTGCTAGACTATCCTCCCAGCTATCAACAAGGAGCAGATCTTGGTGGCACTCACTAAGGCCAAAAACACTGCTTTAATGGGCTCTGACAGTATCTTCGGTTACCTCCTAAATACCCTAAAACATGACTTAGCAAGACCACTTGAGGCAGTCTTCAAATTCAGTCTCAGAACAGGTAACATGTCAGGTGAGTGGAGGTCTGCAACAGTAATCCCTCTTCATAAGGGTGGACCATTATCTGAGCCCAGGAACTACAGGCCCATCAGTCTGACAAGTCTAATATGGAGAGCCATCATGGAAATGATCAGCAAGGACATTGTTAACCTACAGACACTAGAACCATTCCACTTTGGTTGTGTTAAGGGAAAGTCTTGCCTACTCAACTTTGTAGAATTCCTTAAGAGGGTTGCCAAGGTTATGGATGAGGAGAAAATGGTGCGTACCACATACCTTGACCTGGCCAAGGCATTCTTTTCGATAATGCATTCGGATATTGTTGACAAACTCTCATAACTAGGCATAAATACCAATATAATTTGATAGATTGCTGGCTGAGTATCTCATATATAGGACCATAAAAGTCAGGATTGGTAAGTCTACCTCCACCAGGAGACTAATCACCAGCTAAGTACCCCAGAGCTCCATGTTGTGCCTTCTCCTGTTTGCACCTGCTTTTTGGAAATCTAATGTTAAAAGTCTCTGGCTCACCAAGTTCGCAGATGACTGTGCATTGGGAGTTGTCATAGATTCTCCCCACAATGCCAACATCTTATAGAAGGGTCTAACACAAAGAAATGACTGGTGTCAAAGCCACGGGATTAATATTGAGTGCAAAAAAATGTCATAGTACACTTTGGGAAACTGCCCTCCCAAGGTAATTAATTACTATATCGATAAAACACCCCTAAGAGTTGATCTGGTAGTTAGGAACAAAGAAAAAGATATGTAGACAGTAATCTGGCATTTTACCAACATGTAACCAAGATAGTAAGAAAATCATTCTGCGTCACCTAACTTGTAAGAAAGGGTAGAGCATACATGTCCAAGGAAGTTATAGTATCACTCTACTCAACCCATATCAGATCCATCATTTAGTGTAATGACCCCTTTGGCATGTACCTAACCAGGCACTTGCAGTACTTGAAATGTCCTTAAAGGTTTCTCACCAGGAGAATCTAGGGTATGAATACCCTGTCCTACACAGATTTTCTTAAGGCCCTACCTCTGTACACAGTCTCCTACAGGTTACTGAGAGGCAATCTGTACCTGGCATATAAGGCATTCTTGTATCCAGCTCTGATGGATCTCTTGCATATTTGCAAAACAAATAGCACCAGAAACACTAGATCAAGGTCCTGCTCTTTGCCTGCAACATAAATAAAACATGTTGGAGAGACAGATGTGTCTCAAAGGATACTTGCACTATGGATTAAGCTCCCCAACTACATGAGGCTGAGTATCCTTGACCCTATTCAAAAGAAACCTGATCATTGGGTATGAAATTGCAAATTCACCTCTGGTCTGGCCCCCCATGTCTCTGGTGGGCAAAGAGGTTTACAGTAAGTAAATTAATCCCCAACAAACCTTAAACATAAGTATTGGGTACCTCCTTACTAGCATACACCACCATATGGGAGTCCAAGGAAGTCGGAGACCAAACTGGATTTGGTTATGCACAGATAGGCTTGGTGGTCATTAGCCTAGTGTAAACCTAGCAACCTATTTATTTTTATGTATTTTACTGTAAATGGCTTGAACCATTTTTTTTGCAGATTCCTTTTGTTCCAGTTTATCACTTCTAAAATTCTGCCTGTGTGCTACTTTTCTTAGGAGTGGATAAAGGTAGAGAAAATATATGATCTGAAGTAGTTACTTAATTTGTTCTGCTACCTGTGGGTTGCGGATCCGACTTCAGATGCGAGCCGGCAGCTTCACAAGCTAAAGGATCCGAGCTCCTAGCTCCTACCCCTACCCATAATCCCCTGTTGCCTACTGCTTTACCTCAGATCGAGTTTGCCGCGGCTGAAGACAGCTACTCGTGAAGAGCTCCTTAAGCTGGGTGAGATCGTTTAGATTTTTTTCTAATTGAGAGAATTGTTGAAGTGATTTTTAGGTACAGTTAGTATTATTTTCAGTCACATAGAGTTAGTTACTCACTCCTAGTTATCATGGTCGTTAGCTTTCTTTTCTCTCCCTCCCCCTTAGTGTTTGTGTGTGTGTGTGAGTTTTTCATAATGGCGGAAGGGCCCAAAGCCATTTTTTCCAAGTGCACTGAGTGTGGCCATAAGCTTTCCCCAGCTGATGACCACACTCAGTGTGTCTTTTGCCTGGGGGTGGCCCATTTATCAACAGCTTGCCAAATCTGTGCAGCCTTTAATCCTCGGGCAATCAGGGACAGGAAGAACAAGCTGATCCTGGCAGGCCTTCTCCCCCAGGATTCTGCTTCTTCTTCCTCTCCCTCGAAGGGTCAGGCTACTACCGTAGCCCCGACGCCTTCAGTTCCCCCCACTCTGCCTGGGACTCAAACTCCCTCTACTGTGCAGAGCTCGGATGAATCTAGTGCTTCTTTCTCTGGGGAAAAAAGGCACAGGGAGAAAGACAGACACAAGTCTCACAAAAGGCGGGCTGATGCTCACCCCTCAGCCCCCCCCTGCTAAAACTACTAGTCCTCCCTTGAAGGTTCCCAGATCCTCCCCCTCTTGGCTCCGTTCGCCTCGTTTCTCGCCGGAGCCGGAGGAGGAGTACCGGTCTCCTTCGAGGTCGTCGAGGCAGCCCTCCCGGCCCGCTTCGACGACTTCCTCTAGGTCTACAAGGAGCCTTACTGACACGGACATGGATAAGATAATGCGTCGATTCCTGCAGACCCAAATGCAGATGGGGGTGCTCTTGCCCCCCCCCCCTCAGGGGGGGAGCTCAGTCCCTCTTTTTGCTCCGATCACTCCTTCTCCGACCTGGTTCAGGGTTTTGGAGTCATCGGATCCAGGCCCTTTCGGAGCCGGGGTTTCGTCTGCGCCGATAGCTCCAGTATCTTTGACGCCGACGTTGCCCTCGAGCATGTCGGATCCTAGCTTTCGGGGCCGAGGACCGAGCATCGGATCCATGGAGATTGGTGTACCTTCAGCTCATGGTAGGTCGGAACACGCCTCTCTCTCTGATCCGACTGCTTCGGCTCCGACTCCGATCCCTGCTTCAGAACCGAGCAGACTGCTTTCGGAGCCTGGAGAAAGTAGCTCCCCTTCGGCTTTTGAGGTAGTGGAGAGGGTTCTTTCGAGGTCTTCCAGATCCCCGGTCCGGGCCACCGATCCTCTCGCCCCCCCCCTTTGCATATGGGTCTATCCTCCATCATCCGTCCTATGGGACAGCCCGCTCAAACCCTCCAGTCAGTTCCCCTTGGAGGACCAGGACCCCGTGGGCAAGCCCTCCTCGGACAGTCCCACCGAGGAGGTGCCTCGCAAACGGCATTGTAAAAGGAGGCACTTGGACTCCCCTGAGTCCATCACCACAGACACTGATTTGGATGAAGGGGAAGGTTCCCCAAGGTCACCCCCTCCGAGGATGTCTCCTTTGGAGACATCATGGAAATGTTGCGTATTAGAGGGGGGTGGTCTGCCCAAAAACCTTCCTCTGACGAATCAGTGTTCCTGGAGGCGTTTGAGGCGGGCCCGTCTACCTCCTTGGTGTCCCCCTCGGCTGACCCCCTGGTGGACTTAATTACCACCAGGGTGTGGAAAGAACCCGACATTGTGGAGCCAATCCCGAGATGTCCTGACAAAGTTCTTAGCCCCCCCGCAGATAGGCAGTCCTGGGCTAAGGGGTCTCCTGTTGATGCCATGCTGGTGGCGGCCGCCAGGAAGAAGGAGCTCACAAAGGAGAGTTCCTCAGTCCATCCTCCGGATAAGGAATCCCGGGCGATGGACCGTATTGGGAAGCGGATGTTTGCTTCAGCAACTTTTTCCATAAGGGCGCTGAACTACATGGCACACATTATCAGGCTACAGCGAGACTTGATTAAGGAATATGCTGCAGCCCCTCCAGTGTCCATGACGGTCGCGGATAAGGACACATTTGCGACTCGTATGGCCACTCTAAAGTCCATCTCTAACACGTCCATGCGGTTACTGTCTCATACTACGGAGGGAGCCGCTAGGGCTAGCGGAGTCACGCCTGGCTCCACTTTTGCGATTTTGCGGATCCTTTCAAGGCATCCTTCGCGAATGCACCCTTTGACGGATCTTCGCTTTTTGGCAAGACCATACGCAAGACGCTGGTCCAAAGCGAGAAGGATGGGAAGACGCTGTCTGCCATCGGGGTCCGCTTCTCGACTCCCCAACAATCCTTTTCTAGGAATCAGAGGGGACAAAAGAAGTTGTGGTTCCGCAAGTCTCAGCAGTCACACCCGGCTTCGGACCCCTCGTCCTCTAGAGGCAGAGGAGGGACAAGGCGGATGCTGGCCCAGAGGCAGAGGGGGGCCACGTAAGTTTGGGTCTAGGGAACCTTTCTCGGACAGGCCTGCGCAGCAGCCCTGAAGGCTTACCTGACTGTCCCTCTCTGGAGGCAGTCGGGGGGCGTTTATCAGAGTACCTGTCAAATTGGGAGTCCATCACAACAGATCAATGGGTGCTCCGAATCATATCCAGAGGTTACTCCATTCCCTTCATACACTTACCCCCCCCCCAAAGTCAGACGCCTCCCAGATGTCCCACCCGATCAAAGGGAGGCAGCAGCCTTAGAAGTAGCAAAGCTACTAGGGAAAAGAGCCATCCAGCCCGTCCCCCCAGACCAGTCCGAATTGGACTACTACTCCAGGTTTTTTTTGGTGCCAAAAAAGATGGGGGACTTAAGACTGATTCTAGATCTCTCCGCCCTGAACCTGTTCGTCCCCAAGGAAAAGTTCCCGTTGGTCACTCTTCAGTCTGTTCTCCCCCTTCTTTGGGAGAACGACTGGATGTGCTCCATAGACCTCCAGGATGCATACTACCACATCCTGATGGACAGACGATCCAGGAGGTTTCTCCGCTTCCGGCTAGGGGCCAGTCATTATCAATTCAGGGTCCTCCCATTTGGCCTTGCCCCCAGGATATTCACCAAGGTCATGTCAGTGGTCGCAGCCCACCTGAGACTCCAGGGAATTCAGGTCTCCCCATACCTGGATGACTGGCTCCTCATCGCCCCCAGCAGGCATCAACTTGGAGGGGCAAGGGATTACACTCTTTCTCTTGCCCAGGAATTGGGCATTTCAGTGAATCTTCCAAAGTCCTCCCTTCAGCCAGTACAGGTCTTGGAGTTTATTGGGGCCAAGTTGAACACACGCATCTGTCGAGCTCTGCTGACTCCGGACAGACTGAACAGCCTATCACATCAAGTTTTAGCCCTCCCTCGAAATCCGGCTCCTGTGGCGGAGTTAGTACTGAGAGCACTGGGGTCGATGGCAGCTGCCATCAGTCTCTGTCTGCATGCACGCCTCCGGATGAGGATCTTACAGTGGACTCTTCAAGGTCAATGGTCGTTAGTGCTTCACCCGATCAATTCCCCGATTTCACTGAGCAGAATCTGCAGGGACTCCCTCCTTTGGTGGCTTCGCTCACAGGAGCTGCAAGAAGGGAGACCCTTTGTAATTCCCCCACCCCAAGCCACGTTGACCACAGATGCTTCTTGCCTCGGGTGGGGGGGGGGCATTCCATCCAAGGCACGTGGACCCCCTTGGAGACCGCTTTGCATATCAATGTCCTAGAGATGAGGGCGGTGCTTTTGGCGTTGCAAGCTCTCCACGACCTTCTCCCTCTAGGGACTGTTGCGATTCAGACAGACAACATGGTGGTAGTCTGGTACATAAACAAACAGAGAGGTACCAGGTCTTACCCCCTTTGCCGAGAATCCATGAGAGTGTGGGAATGGGCGATATCCACCAACCGCTTTCTGATAGCAACGCACATTCCAGGTCGATCCAACATTTTGGCGGACAAACTGAGTCGGGTGATTCTCACTCCATACGAGTGGTCTCTCAGTCCTTCAGTTGGGAAGCAGATCTTCCGCACATGGGGTTGGCCTCGCTGCGATCTTTTCACCTCTCCGTCAAACACAAAGTGAAGCGAGTACTTTGCAATACTTCCCCCTCCAGGGGAGGCCCCAAGAGACGCTCTGGTTCATGCTTGGCCGCCCGGTCTTCTCTATGCTTACCCCCCCCCCCCCGGTTGTGGTGAAGTTCATTCAGAAAGCGTGTCGGTTGGGGAGCAGAGTGATCCTCATAGCCCCATTCTGGCCTCGTTAGATCTGGTTCCCTTACCTACGGTCTCACAGTGTTGTTCCTGCATGGATCCTGGATCCCATTCCAGATTTGATATCGCATCCTGCGGGATTCCAAACCCCTAATCTGCTAAACCTCAAGCTGACCGCTTGGTTGATCCAGTTCCTCTGATGGCTAGGACTCCCGTATCTCATCACCAGTGAGGGCCATTCTGGTGGCGGCCCATAAACCAGCCACCAGAAAAATTTACTATAGTAAATGGAAATGTTTTTCCATTTGGGCCGAAAGCAAAGGCATGGACCCATTTACGGTCCCTATTCCTACAATTCTGGATTTCCTGTCACTAATCTTTCAGCAGGGAGCAAGCGCTTCCACTGTTAAGGTACAGTTAGCAGCTATTTCCCACTTTCATGTGGAGGATGGACTAGGATCAATAGCATCCTCAAAGATATGCAAAACCTTCCTCAAGGGCGTTTTTCTCCTAAAACCACCGGTCAAATCTGTAGCACCCCCATGGGACTTAACCTTAGCGTTGCAAGCCTTGACAAGTCCACCTTTCGAGCCCGCCTCTTCAGTTTCTTTGAAATTCTTGTCTTGGAAAACAGCCTTTTTAGTCGCTATTACATCAGCCAGGAGGGTGTCAGAACTCCAAGCCTTGTGCATGAAACCTCCCTACCGAAGGTGGCTTCAGAGTCAAATATTAACCAATCAATTAACTTACCAGTGTTTTTCCCAAATTTTCAGAACAAGGTGCGTACACATTGCACAAATTGGACGTACACAGACATCTGCGCAGGACTAAGGATTTTCGTAGGTCTGATCAGTTGTTTGTGTCTTTCACCAGATCAGCTAGGGGAAAGGCAATTTCCAAAGTAACTCTGGCAAATTGGATTTCCCAGTGCATAACTCATGCGTATACATCCTCAGGTAAACCAGTTCCTATGGGAATTCACACTCACTCAACCCGCTCCATTGCTACATCAGCAGCCTTCTGGTCCAGGGTTCCTCTGGACGACATATGTTCAGCAGTTACTTGGTCCACTTCTCATACGTTCATCTCCCATTATAAATTGGATATGATTTAGAGGAGTAGGGCTTCCTTTGGCACCGCAGTGCTTCGGAATTTTCTTCCGTAAGGCCACCCAGGGTTAATTCTAGAGGTAGCTGGGGACTCTGTCCTACAGGTTGCAGAACAAATGAAGTAACTACTTCAGATAAAGAAGTTATGTACTCACCATAACGTTCCATCTGAGTAGGTACTTCATTTGTCTGCAACCAACCCCCCCTCCATTCCCCCGAACCATATCGGGATAACTGGCCAACTGTAAAATGTTTTTTTGTTGTAGCATGAAGAAGGGCTTGAACCTCTGTCGAGGGTGTGAGGTGTTTAAAATTAAGCAAACTCGATCTGAGGTAAAGCAGCAGGGGATTGTGGGTAGGGGGAGGAGCTAGGAGCTCGGATCCTTTAGTTTGTGAAGCTGCCGGCTCGGATCCGAAGTCGGATCCGTAACCCACAGGTTGCAGACAAATGAAGTACCTACTCCGATGGAACGTTATGGTGAGTACATAACTTCTTTTTTTAATGCAATTATTGAGGACCACATTTAGTTTTTCCAAGTACCAGATAATAGTATGGTGCCTCTGATCTTCAGCTAGTATCAAGTGTTTCAAAGTTTGCCAACACTTTCCGTTAAAAAGCTTAACAATGATAGAAAGACCGTCCTCTTTTAGTGCTTATTTCTGCATGACATGGATACTATTACATTTTCAAGTCTTGAGTAGCACATAACTTCATTTTCTGTAATGCCATGATGTTTTCGTGAACAACGTTATGGCAGTTGTAATGTACACAGATGCAGCACTTTCATTGTTACCAGTGTGTATCCCTCTTAAGATCAACCGGACCTATGGGATTGTAAGTTTGATGCACCAAGGGTCTTCTGTAAGATTAGTTAGAATGTAGGTGTTTCTGCTGCAGTCTAGCCTAAAGGTTTTTCTTGCAGTCAGATAGACTTGGGTGACACCATTCAGATTATGCAAGTTGTATCCTTGTGGGTAGTTAAGAAAAGCAGTACCTATTTATTTCAGTATTAAGGAGAACAAGGCCATCCTCACTGGCAATAAGCAGCTTGTTGGGGTTTTAGGAGAACATTCTACTTTTGCATATACAAAGAGCAGAAGCATACGTGGCTATATGGAAAAGAAAATTAAGGAACACCAGGGTAACATGAGCACTAAACTCTGTGAGCCACCTAACTGTACTTTTTATGAGTACTTGAAGGTGCCATTCATTTGAGTGCCCTATCTTAAAAAGATGGTGAAATCTTCAGCAGGTGGTTACTGTAATACTGAAAAAGTTGTATATATGGCCGAGTGTAATGATTGCCCTGCATTTTATTTGGGTAAGAGTATGAATAAACTGAAAAGGAGAATTTCAGGTCGTTTTTCTGACATCAGACGTAAATGCCAGAGGAATGTCTTAGCCAAACACTTATTAGAACACCCCAGACATTCTGGTTTTAAATTTATTCGGGACTGGGTGGAGATGGATGAGCTTGAAGGGGACGTCCGTGGTGTTTTGAAGAAAAAAATATTATGCTGGAAGCTGAAATTAAATGCATTCAGAAAACCAGGACTTTATTGCTCTTTTAAGCATTTGTTGAATTTATGTAAGCTGCCACACAATCTATAAAGTTTTTTTAGGGAATTTGTGAGGAAATTGAGTACTAAAGATATCAAACATACTAAAAAATAATAAAATGTGATGTGTTAAATGTGTATAAATATATGTTTAGTGACTTTAACCTCAATTCTGATTTAATTAGATTTAGTGCACTCCTGCATCACACCAGAGTTTTAAACAGTTGATTCAAACACATTTTTTTCATGCTGCCGTTACCGTGAAGTTTTGGAATAATTCCCCCATTTAGCATAGTGGTACATACTCATGCACACACCTGCACACTTTTATACATTAGTAGTTTACTTCATCCACTGTTTTCTGAGCCTTTTTCTACTGGGTTTCATTATATAAACATTTTTTGGGTGGCTGTAAACATGAAAACAGTCATGACAGGTGTTTTTTCTCTCAAATGCAAAGCACTGACATTTTTCCTGAGCTGTAAATAACGTTGTATGCACAGTAACACATATGGATGGATGCTTATTAGATATTATACAGATATATATTTATAGTGTTCTAATTAGATGTTTTTTCGTGTATTTATCTAGTTAGCTCTTTTTACTTATCCACCTATGTTATGATTTTAGTTCTTGTCGCAGATCTGATGAAGGCATTATTACATTAGTTAGCCGAAAGCAATTTTAGTTGTCAGTTTTTTTTTTTTATATGCATGCTATGCTTTTCTTCATACCTGATTTTGGAACGTGGGTTGCAAATAGATAGGTAGTGTTTTCCTTAACTAGGATTTAGTTTAATCTAATCAGTAGTAGTATTGGGGCGGGGTACTTGCTCTTCTTGCACTTTTACAGCCCTGTTTATATTGTTTGCTTAGAACAGGCTGGTTTAAAATTAAACAATGCATACATTTTCCACACCTACTTCTAAGTGTATAAAAGTTAATATGCTGATATGTTTAACAATGTAAAGTATTTCTGATTTTTTGTTACTGAGGATCACTTGTCTGTGATGAATAAAGGCTTGTTGCTTTGGTACACTACCTGGGTTTCATGATTTTTAGAAATTATTGTGACTGAGCTCATCAATGAAGTTTTAAGACTACTAGTTTTAAAGTTTTATTTTTTAACTCTGGGGGTGGTCAGACCTCGTGTTTTTTAAATGCATAGTCCTAGCTTTTGCACACCGTGTTTAGTTAGACCATTGTAGCTACATTTATATTTATCCCTACACTTTTGTAGTTTTTTGCCACAGAACCTGTGCAGAGCATTTTAGTATAAAGTATATCTTATTTTAGGTATTCTCTCAAGAAACCTATGTAAATAATCTTTGTTAGTCATTTGCTGTTATGTCTACAGATTTCAATATTGCAGACTTAGCCAAGTGTCTGAGAACATTCAAGAAGTGACTTGAATTTAAAATCGCTCATTTCTTTCATATAACATGTATATAGTATTACTGGTAAAACTGATCTAATATTTAACCGCCTGTATCATTGTTAACTATGCTAAATATTGCTAAGGTAACTAGTATTATTACATTACCACATATATACAATATATATATATATATCAGCATCTTTCTTCTAAAATATAGCAGCTGATGCCAACTTTGTAATCTTTGTGATGAGCTTATATGCTGTTTATCATGTAAAATGTATTTGCTTCCTGTTAAATAACTCTTGTGATCTTTTGTTATACTATGCAACCTGTGTTGAGCCTGCAGTTGGTAATTTTTTTGATTGCTGTCCTGTAAACCTAAATACATCTACATAGTCCCTCAAAACCTACACCACCAAAACACACACATAGAAACACGAAACAGACACCTACATTCGGGGAGGCTCTCAATAAAAATTTGCTTAGGCAACAGAGACCTCCATAGCAGAAATGCAAGCAACATCCAACCCCCAACACAACCCAGATGACGCATAGCCCACAAACTCAGTGTGCCACTCAACCTCAGCCCATAAGGCATAACAACATACCCAACACTCTAGTCATAGGTGACTCTATAGTCAGGCACACTGATGTTCCACTCACCAGGCTAAACAATGAGAAAGTTACTGTCAACTGCCTGTCGGGTGCCAGGATCTGCCACATAACACATGCACTCATGTCACTCCACAACAAGTACAAATATGACTGTCATTGTCCATGTTGGTGTGAACGACCTGAGACGTACCTCCCTGCACTACATGAAGGGCGACATGGAGGAGCTCTCTGATCTTGTAGCCCAGGCAGGTATGATCCTATCCCTGAGTAGCATCCTGCCATCGCCCAGAATACCACAGTACAAGGACAAAATGATTGACTTCAACAATTGTCTAAGCTTCTGGTGTCATTCTAAGGGGATCCAGTATCTGTCTGCCTGGGATGACATGATCGACAGACCACGATGCTTTGCTAGAGATGGCCTGCACCTGCCGCCCTTTGGATTCCAGATACTGGCTAAGGCTCTTACCACCCCTGTAGTCTTTTTTAGGCAAGGTTCAAATGACAAATTCACCACCTTAACAGGTACAAGCAAGCAAAATCTGAGGGTAATGCTACTCAATGCTAGAAGTCTAAACCTCAAAATGCATTCACTCGAGGCACTCCTTAAAATGGAGAACTTCAACATCTGTGTAGTGACAGAGACCTGGTTCAAGGCTCCAGAGAGCACCTCTGCATTACCAGGCTATAATTCATACCACACCTTTCGGCCACCTAACCTGGACGAAACACTAAAGACGGAGGCGTGTCCATATTCATTAAGGATATCCATACCTCCAGGCTAGTTGCTCAGCATAATGCATCTGGGATTAGCCAAGTGCAACTAACTCTGGGCAAGGCCGCAATCCAAATTGTAACTTGCTACAGACCCCCCACCATGTCCCAGGATTCCCACTCCTCATTTCTTGATGCACTGGAAAATATTAGGGTACAGCCCGACACCCTAATAATGGGCAATTTCAACTACCTCACCATTAAGTGGGAAACATTCTCATGTACCAACTCTTTTGCTCAATGTTTTCTGGAATGTATAAATTCCAATGCCTTGGATAAGCTTATCCACACCCCCACCAGGGGCAGCAGTATCCTAGACCTGGTCATTACCAACATGGGCAACCGGTGTTCAAAACCAGAGGTCAATTCCTCTGTGGTCAGATCTGACCACAAGCTAATCACCCTAGACATCCACATCCCGCCCCACCCCCCATTAGGAAAACCACTGTAAAAAAAATTCTCCAAAGCCAACTTCACGCTTCTTAAGACAGAAGTGGCAAACTTCACAACACCAATGCAGACAGACAGTGGAGGTACAACTGCTGAATCCTACACAAATGCACTTTATAACCACTTACACGAGTGCATGGATCGTGCTATCCCTAACAGGACCAATATGCTATCCTCCAAAAAAAGGAAGCCAATCTGGTCATCCCCTGCCATAAACAAACTCTACAACAGAAGAAAGAAACTGTTGCAAAAAAGAGTAAAATCCCATGATTGGAGGAACTCCCTGGTCAGCCAAAGTAAGAAGCTGAGATCCCTCATAAAATCCTCCAAAGCTAGTTATGAAAACAAAATCGCCAGACAACCGCAAAGCATTCTATAGCTATGCCAAGAATCTCAATGGAAACACTCGGATCTGCTCTGAGTTACCGCACAATGGCAACTAAATTATACAGAACCAACTGATATTGCCAACATCTTGGCAGATAGGTTCAGTGCTAACTTTACCCCCCTCTCATCCACTAAAGGGCCCATCTCTATACCAGAAGAATGCCAAGATGTTCATCATGTTACACTGCTGCAGTCATCACACTTGGGTTATCCTACTGTCCGGCGGTCCCGTAGTCGGCCAGAGTTCCAAAGTCTTGGTCCGGTGTCGGTTGCTGTCGCTTCTTCCCTGACGTCAGTGCACCAGGGGTATATGAGGCATCCGAAGCCATTTTCTTAAGTCTTTCTTGCCGTGCGGTGCCCGAAGCAGAAGCAGTTTGCAAGTGCCGGTCCGCCGACTCCTGAGATTTTCAAATCGAATTTCAGACCGAAGTCTTCAATAAAGCTAAGTACCCCATTGGGGAACCTATTCTTGCCTCAGTCCGATGTCAGAAAAAGTTAACAATTGCATTTCTTGTGGGAAGCAAATACCTCATAAGGACTTTCATTCCTATTGTATTCCTTGCCTAGGCCCAGACCACGACGTCACAGGTTGTCGGTTTTGCACTAGGTTTAATAAACGAACTTTAAAACATTGGTTTGACTTCGCCCGACATTATTTTGGTAGGAAATTTAATTATACCATGCTGTCGGAGCTACTGACGACCGGAATGCATAAAAAATGCAAGGATAAGGACAGGCAGCCGGGACCCAAACCAGACTCTGAGGCCTCTGCTGGGACTGTCGCCGGTTCTCCGGTTATCAGTGAGGCGCCTACGCAGCCCCTGACGACCACTGATTTAGAACCTCAGACTGCTTCCGATTCCCAAGTGGAGACTACTAGGCCTCCACTACCTTCATCTTTAGCACCTTCCGACTCCAGGCCTGAAGGTGATCCCGGTGCAGTTGAAATACCTTCAGTTGCAGAAGGTGTCTTAAGACCGACTACACTCACCATTAAATCCTATGCAAAGCTGAAAACTCCTTTAAAAGCAAAAAAGACTGTACAGCAGTCTCCAGTACAAGGCCCCATGCCTAAGAAACAAATGCTTAAGATGGATGAAGATTTAATTACCCTAATCAGGGGTTCCCATCCCCCTCCTGATAAAAGGCTAAGACAGGAGGAAGATTACGCTTCCTCTGATCAGGTCTCAATTTCCTCAGATTCTTCAGAGGAACAGGAATACTCTTTTTCCCCTTATGAAGATTCTGATGCTGAAGAGTGTATACCCTCAGCATCTCCCCCAGAAGGCTACTCTTTTGGGGAAACTTTACATGCCATGAGGGAACATTTCCACTGGGAAGGCCAGGATTACTCGAAGAAAAGGCTCCGAGAGTTCCTTTTACTACCCAAGCACAGACCAGTGGCTATTCCACCCGTGTTAGACATTGTGGATGATGTTTATTTAGAATCTAGCCTTAACCCAGACTCTCTACCGCCTGCACCAACCAAACCAGACAGATACTATAGAGTCCCTGACTCTCACAAATTCCTATATAAAAGCCTTGTTACTGACCCAGAAACCATTTCCCAGGGTCCCAAAGGGGTTAAGGCCTCTGTTGCTAAAAATCCTATACCCTCTGAAAGGGATTCCAAAGCACTAGACAGATGGGGAAAGAAAGTAAATACCTCAGCTACTCTAGCCATGAGGGCCTTAAATTGCCAGTTTCATGTGCTGAAATGTCAGCAATACCTGATGTCTCAATTAAAACAAAAAATGATCACACATTCAGAACAACCTGATTTCAAAGAAATGCATGCAGCTGAACAAGTGGGAAAACATACTATGCAATGTGGATTTGATTCATTGGAGGCTTCCTGTAGAGCAGCAGTGACTGGGTCTGTCATACGTAGACATGCTTGGTTAAAAGAACAAACCCTACCTGATCATGTTAAAGCAAAGTTATTGGATGCACCTCTACAGCAGGATGTTTTATTTGGTGTAAAAGCAGAAGAAGGTTTAAAGAAAATGGAGGATAAGGCAAAGTCTATGCAGATGGTCAGGGATTTTTTTACAGGTTCAACCCCCCTCTTTTCAGCAGAAATTGGCCAGCAAAAAACTGGTCTTTTCCAGCTTCTGACAGACCACAGAGGGGCAAATACAGATGCCCAAGGGGCAGAGGTCAGTCACAAGGCCCTTGCAAGCCTCGACAGTGGGGTACCACAACCCAGAAAGGAGGAGAAGACAGGTCCCAAGCTATCAGAAGACAAACACAATTACTTAACCCTCAGACTGCCAAGCAAATCTCTCTTGGCAGCTCCCTTGGGAGGAAAATTAGCACTTTTTGCAAACAGCTGGCACAACATCACAAAAGACAAATGGGTCCTAAATATTGTCTCACAAGGATACAGATTCCATTTTCACACTTTACCAAGGATAAAAGGAATGCCAAACCTATCAAATCAGTGGGCAGAGGCTCAAAAACAAATTACAGCTCTCATGGACATGAGAGTCATTCAACAGGTACCTACACAGGAGCAAGGACAAGGATTTTACTCCAGACTCTTTCTAGTCCCCAGAAAGGACAAAGCCTGGAGACCCATTCTGGACCTCTCAATTCTAAACACTTATCTGCAAGTACCAAAATTCAAGATGCTAACACTACAGCAATGTCTTCCCATCCTGGGCAAGAAGGCTTGGCTAGTAACGGATCTCAAGGAGGCATACCTGCATGTCCCTATCAGACAAAATTGCAGAAGATACTTCCGCTTTATTGCAGGTTCAACTCATTATCAATTCTCTGCACTGCCCTTTGGCTTATCTACTGCGCCCAAGGTCTTCACAAAATGCCTGGCACCAGTAGTTGCATACTGCAGACAAAGAGGAATTCAAATATACCCATACCTGGACGACTGCCTTATTCAAGCAGACAGCAAGGACATTCTTTTAAAGCATCTGGCGTTTGTCAAACACCTATTAAGTTGCCTAGGGTACACAGTAAACGAAAAGAAATCAAAACTAGTGCCCTCACAACACATAATATTCCTGGGTGCCAGCTTAAATACAACGGCCCAGATGGCTTATCTCACGCCAGACAAGCAAGAACAACTGACTCAATACTTCAAAATGATGGCAACAAAGACCCAACTCCCTGCAAGAAAAATTCTGCAGGCCTTGGGATTCATGGCATCTTGCATACTACTAATATCATTTGCAAAACTGCATATGAGGAAATTACAATGGTACCTGAAAAGCGTATGGACTCAACACAGCCACAGCTTGGAGACAATGATACCACTCATTCCCTGTCTTTAACAGGAGTTTCTATGGTGGGCTCAGGCATGTCACATCAACAAGGGTCAGCCTTTTACCTTACCCACAGCCAGGCAAACTGTAACAACAGATGCATCGGATTATGCCTTGGGGAGCACACATGGCAGGACAGTGCATTCAGGGCAAATGGTCTGCAGATCAAAGAAATCTGCATATCAATCAAAAAGAAATGCTAGCTGTACAAAATGCCCTAACAGCTTTTAAGGACCTCCTACAACCAGGACAACAACTAATAAAGACAGACAACACCACGGTAATGTGGTACATAAACAAGCAAGGGGGCACTCACTCCTACCCCCTATGCAGGCAAGCAATGACCTTGTGGAACACAGCACTGACCTACCAAGTTCAACTGCAAGCGCAGTTCCTGCCAGGAAAGAAAAACACATTGGCAGTCTATCTAAGCAGAAACATCATGGATCCTCACGAGTGGCAACTAGATCCACAAGTATTTGCAATGATAACTCAAAAATGGGGGCGCTCAGACATAGATCTATTTGCCAACCCCCAAAACTGCCAACTTAGGAAATTTTGCACAAGGACATACCACCCACTAGCTTGGAAAGTGGATGCCCTCTCATTCAGTTGGAAAACATTAACAGAGTATGCCTTTCCTCCACTGCAAGGTGCTGCTGAAAGCCAGATTAGAGAGGCCACAAATGATACTCATCGCTCCAGACTGGCCATGCCAACACTGGTACCCAATACTAAGGAACATGGCTCAAGTCCCACCATGGATTTTGCCTCAAATTTCTCATCTGCTCACTCAGCAAAACAATCAGATTCTACACAGCCAGCTCAAGACTTTAAATCTGGCTGCATGGCAAATTACCTAAGCAACCAGTCAACACTTCTCTCTAAAGATGTTATGGATGTCATCCTGGAGGCCAGGAGGCCCAGCATCAGGAAAACCTGTTCAGACAAATGGAAAAGATTTTGCGCCTGGAACCAGGCTAAAGACCAAAATCCCCTTGTTCCAAATATTCCTCAGATTTTACAATATTTGACTGAGATGTTGCACAAAGGACTTTCTTTTTCATCTATTAAGATCCACGCCTCAGCGATTTCAGCTCACTACAACACGGATCCTCCTATATTTTCACATCCACTACTAAGACAGTACCTCAGAGGGGTTAAGAACATAAGACCGCCCTGGAGAGCACCAACACCAACTTGGGATCTCAACTTTGTCCTGGAAAAGCTTACACTGCCACCTTTTGAAACAGCTTTTACAGCTGATTTACAGTTTCTATCATGGAAAACTGCCCTGCTGCTAGCAATAACTTCAGCACGAAGAGTCTCAGAGCTACAGGCCCTAATGGCAGTGGAGCCTTTCACCATTTTTCATCAAGACAGAGTCGCCCTACAAACTAACCCTTCCTTTATGCCAAAGGTGGTATCCAGTGTGGCCCTAAACCAAACCATTCATTTGCCCACCTTTTTCCCAACTCCCCAAAACAAAGGAGAAAGGCTCCTGCATTATTTGGACATTCACAGGCAATTACGTTACTACTTGGATAAAACTAAGGCTTTCAGAAAATCTGACCAGCTCTTTGTATCCTATGCTGCAGGCTCACAAGGAAAAGCTATCTCAAAACAGACCATTTCAAAATGGATAGGACATTGTATCCGTTTCTGCTACACACATCATGGGAAACCTGTACCTGCTAACATTAGGCCACATTCCACCAGGGCTACAGCTACATCAGCAGCCTTTCTCAGAGGGGTACCAACCAAGGATATTTTGGAGGCTGCAACTTGGAGTTCAGTGCACACTTTCACGAAGCACTATCACCTACCTCTATACTCTAAAACCAGAGCTGGCTTTGCCACTGCAGTTCTGCAGGGCCTACTAGCTTCTCCAAACCCTGTTTAGTTCCACCGCCCATCCTTAGCTTTGGGATTCAACCCAAGTGTGATGACTGCAGCAGTGTAACACGATGAACATAGTACAGTTTTGTACCTACCATAAATGTAGATGTTCGAGTGTTCACACTGCTGCAGTCCAGGTTACCCTTCCTCCATCCCCTCTGACCTAGCTGAACTTTTCTATACCTTTCTATCTTGAACAACCTCTGTGGTGTATTTGCTTGTAAGTAAAGTTATTTCCTTTACTTGTTTAATTAGCAATATGTATTGCCTACCTACTTGGGGGCACCTGACATCTGGGGCAAGAAAAACTGAAGAAAATGGCGTTGGATGCCTCTTGTATACCCCTGGTGCACTGACGTCAGGGAAGAAGCTACAGCAACCGACGCCGGACCAAGACTTTGGAATTCTGGCTGACTGCAGGACCGCCTGACGGCAGGATAACCCAAGTGTAATGACTGCAGCAGTGTGAACACTCGAACATCTACATTTATGGTAGGTACAAAACTGTACGTACTTGTACTCACAGCTGTACAGGTAAAAACCACACTCTCCAAAGCCAAGAACACAGCATCCATGGGACCTGACATCATCCCAGGCTGTGTTCTACCACCCCATTAGCCTAACAAGCCTGGTCTGTAAGACCATGGAATGTATTATCATGGATCTTATACACACAGACATTGGTAATCTCCAAATACTGGACCCCACCCAATTCGGGTTTGTAAAAGGCAGATCATGTCTCCTAAATCTGATAGACTTCTTTGAAGCAGTCACCAAAGCCGTAGACGAGGGTAAGGTGGTTCACACAGCCTATCTAGATCTCATCAAGGTTTTTGACATCAGACATCATCCCCCACTCTGGAATTATAGATAAACTCACCATACTAGGTATAAATCCCTATGTCTCAAGATGAGTTGCCAACTGGCTCACTGACAGAACCCACACTGTGAAAGTAGCAGACTCCAAATCCGACTTCAGACCATTGACAAGTGGAGTACCACAGGGTTCAGCCCTGGGTCCTCTCCTGCTTGGTATCTACTTTTCTGAAGTACAGGCTAACCCAGAAGGTCTTTGGCTAACGAAGTTCGCAGATGACTGCAAACTAGGAGCCATAATCGAAACTCCATCCTACAAAAGGGCCTCACGGAGACAGATGCCTGGTGTCAAAGCCATGGCCTCACGCTCACTGCCAAAAAGTGCATTGTCATCCCCTTTGGTAAAAACTCTGTACCCATGTGGTGGTACCACATAGGTGGTAGTCTACTTAACACCGAAAGTGTGATGAGACCTTGGGACACAGGTGGGCAGTAGTCTCTCCTTTGATAATCACATCACCACAGTATTCAGGAAATCCTGTGGCGGAAAGACATCCCTGATCAGTATCAGCAAGAAACTACGATCCCTCATAAAAATCATCCAAGGCTAGCTTCAAAAGAAAAATTGCCAAGGACTCCAAAGATAACCACAAAGTGTTCTTTAGCTATGTCAAAAACCTAAGTGGAAACTCTCAGATCTGCTCTGAGTTGGTACAGAATGGCACAAAATACACTGAACCGACTGATATTGCCAACATTCTGGCAGACAGGTTTAGTGCAAACTTCACCCCCCCCACCCCCTAAAGGGCCCATAACCATACCAGAAGAATGTAGAGCCCCGACAGTCACTGACACACAGGTTAAAACAGCCCTATCCAAAGCCAAAAACACAGCTTCAATGGGACTGGACGGTGCCCCAGGCTGTGTTTGACACGACATAAACAGGGGTTTGTCAGGAAAATGGATAACTATTATGATGCACGGAGCTGATGCCAGGAAGACATGGTCATGACTGCCAAAGTCCATAATGGTAGCCTTTGTCAAGAGCATGTGGGAAAGCGCGCATTCATTAGCAGAGGGGGGCATAAGCAGTCCTTGTAGGGACACACGTGTTCATGTCACCATCAATGACAGAGTTATGTCGCTGACTAGAGTACAAAGTACCCTCAGGCTGAGTGGCTGTCTGCCTTATTTTGGTTGCATAATGTCTAATCAGTGGGGAGAGGGACTTGGTGGTCAGAAGAAACGGGCCAAAATTAAACAAAATTGTACATTTTTTTTCTCATTCTGTCCATTATATTTACATGAGACTTTCTAACTTTTATATAATATACACCTGGCGGTAGGCAGTTCATTTGTTAGGTGATGGTATATTCTTTGTGTTAGATGTATCATTCTTCATTTCTTTTGTTTTATCCCAGAGAAAATATGACAAAACACCTGTCTGTGGGCAGTCCATTGTAGAAGTAATAGTAACCAGATGTGCTAGCTGTACTCATGCTACTTCACCTTTTTATTTATTTTTCATTCTAGGGGAAAGAAATACAAAACTTTAAACCACCAATGCACTTATGAAATTATAAAAATAAAATCTAACAAAGAAATGTTAAAAACACAAGAAATCAAAGCAGTCTTTTATTCAGAGCCAGCAGCAGGTGGCATACCTCCATGAAAGACATCCTCAGACTTTTCTGCAGCTTCTTATTTTAAGATCCAGGGAGCACTACTCCCTGCCTTCGGGCTGTCAGTCAACATACACGTTTGGTTTTTCAGTTGGAAGGTTTCACATTTGAAGAGCATTCTAAACCAAGCCAAACTAGCTTTTGTAGCAAACCTGTCAAGTCAGTGTAGTTTTTAGCCATTACGCCTTGTACTGTACCTTTCCTTCAAGGTACTTGGTTTTACACTTGGAAGGTTTAAGTTTTGTACACCTACATGCAGTGGAATTTCGCACCTGAAACCTAGTGTTCTTGGCTACTTTACTAAATATGCAGAGGTAAAATCTCAGAATATCCTGGGAACAGTAACAGGTAGCAAGGAAACTATAATGGCAAAACTTGTTATAGAATCCAATCTTCTTACAATGGATATATTGATTTATCATCCAGACCTAAACTGGACTTCATATTGAGCAGTGAATTATGTAAAAATTATTTGCTTTGTTAGAAATTATACCAACTACTCGTAATACCCCTGTAACCTTAATATAAAGATCCCCCATTGTTATCATTTGTAAGCTGGCTTATTAAGACGTGGTATTTGGTTTGCTGCAAAGCAGTTTTGATAATGTCATTTCCATTTTTTGATTTATTTAAGAAGTGATAGCTTTGCACATTTTAATTGGACAAATAATTGCAAATATTTGAAAAATATTGCTGCTTGAAACATCAGGCATCAGGGCAATTATCTTCCAGCATTGAGCAAGCTTTGATTTGATACAGTGAAGAACCAAATAAATTTATGGTGGTTCAAGTTATTACCTTGTTACTACATATTGTAGGAAAATCATTCTCATTCCTTCAGGTACTGTGTATCCCATTTGAGGCCGTATGTTGTAAACTTGATCTACCAAGTGCTTGTTCATAGGTTCATAGGTTCATACTAGGCTATCTGCCCAAGGGCATTTATAAGCCTAGCCCATAGTTATGTGGCTTTTGCCACCCCTTTAGTTTGAATAAAAACTATGCCTATCATTTTTCTGTGCCTCTGTCAAGCAGTGACACTGAAGTAATCCCTGGGGTATATCTGCGATCTCCCATCCATTGGTCAAGATTCCTTTTGAACAAGGCCAGCGAGGTGCTCTGCCTCACATGTACCGGGATTTTGTTCCACAGCATAGGGAGTCTCTGGGTGATGAATCTGTCCCTCCAGCACGTTCTATTTATAACCGTGTCAAGGTTTAAGTCTCCCGTCCTTGTGGTTCTGAGGGATCTAGATTTTTTGAGGTGAAGCATATTCATCAAATCTGGGTTTGACAAGGCCTTATATGTCAGGCACAGGTCACCTCTGAGCAAGCGGTATGAGACTGAATAAAGCTGCAGTTCTTTCAGTCGGGCAGCATAAGACATATTTTTGAGACCCTTTATCCTTTTGGTGAGGAACTTTTGGGGCCTTTCAAGCTGCATCAGGTGTCTGGTCAGATACATTCGAACGGGCATTGTACTCAATCATAGGTCTAATGAGTGATGAGTACAGGGGGACGATGACCTCCCTTGATCTAGATGTGAATCCCTTCATGATCAGGTGGGCGATATAGAAGGTTTTCCTAACTACTTTAGCAACATGAGTGTCAAACGAAAGACTACTGTCAACTTGGGTCCCCAGATCCCTGATGACTTTTCTGTGCTCAGTGGATTGTCACCTATATGGTAGCTAGGGGTAACCTTGTTTTTCCGAAGGGTATGACTATGCATTTTTGGTGTTTAACTTCAGGCCATGGCTCTGGCACCAGTTATCCGCTTTCTGTGTGGCCCTTCTGGAGGATATCTGTGTCAGATGTGTTTTCGACTATGGCCCAGTTTGCAGTCATCTGCAAACTTTGTCAGCCATAACCCTCCTGTGTTTGCTTGTACTTCAGAAAAGTAGATGCCGAACAAGAGTGGACCCAGGACTGAGCCCTGTGGGACACCACTTGTGACAGGCTTTGAGTCTGACATGGCTCCAGCAACTCTGACCCTGTGGGTTCTGTCGCTTAGCCAGTTTGCAACCCATCTTGTGATGTATGGGTTTACATTCAAGCTGATGAGTTTTTCGATGATACCTGAGTGGGGTATTGTGTCAAGGCCTTTGCCAGGTCGAGGTAGGCTGTATGGACTGCCTTTCCTCATCAATGGCCTTGGTGACTGTCTCGAAAAAGTCAACCAAGTTTAAGAGGCAGGATCTGCCTTTGACAAAGCCAAACTGGGTTGGATCCAAAGTCTGCAAGTTCCCTATGTCTTTATTTATGAGTTCCATTATGATCCTCTCCATGGCTTTGCAGATAAGGCTTGTCAAGCTAATGGGGCGGTAATTTCCAGGGTCTGTGGAGGCACCGCCTTATGAAGTGGGACCACAGTCGCCGTGCGCCACTCCTTGGAGTGCGTATCCTGAGGTGAGGCTAAGATTAAACAGCTGTCCTAACTGTGTGTTTAATTCCTCATTGAGTTCATGAAGCACACAGCCGGGGACACCATCGGTCCCATGGATGCTGTGTTTTTTGCCTTAGTGAGGGCAGTTCTCACCTGGGCGTTGGAGATGTTTGGGGGGCTACAATCCTCTGGAATAGATATCTCTCCTTTTGGGGGGGAGAAGTTTGCACTGAACCTGTCAGCCAGTATGTTAGCAATGTGTGTAGGTTCAGTAATTTTCACATCATTTTGAACTAATTCTGAGCATATCTGGGAGTTTCCTCCTAGGTTTCTAACATAGCTAAAGAAGGCCTTATGATTGTCTTTAGAGTCCTTGGCGATTTTTCTCTCAAAATTTGCCTTTGATGATTTTATGAGAGCTCTTAGTTTTTACTTATAATGATCAAAGGTGTCTTACCTTTCAAGGATTTTGCTCTATCTTGTAGTAGCTTCCTCCTTTTGTTGTAGAGCTTGTTTATGGCTGGGGTCCACCAGACTGGACGCTTGCCTTTGGTACAGAGAGTCTTAGTTTTGTTTGGGATTGCCTGATCCATGCAGTCCTGTAGGTGCTGGTAGAAGGCATTTGTAAGTGATTCAGCGGTTTGAGTAATGTTTACCACTGGCTCAGGGGCCTTAAAGGAGACCACACTAGTTTTTAGAAGTGTGAAATCGGCTTTTGAGAAGTTTTTCACTGTGGTCTTTTTGTTTCAGGTGGGGGCGGGATGAGGACCTCCAGCGAGATTAGTTTATGATCTGATCTCACCAGTGAGGGGTATACTTCGGTGTTGAACATTTTGATCCCATGTTCGTGATGATGAGATCAAGTATGTTTTCACCTCTTATGGGGATGGTGACTAGTTGTTCCATGGCATTTGAGTTTATGAACTCCAGGAATCTTTGGGTTAGAGTGTTCGGGCTTGAGTAGTGTTCCCAGTCTATATTAGGGTAGTTGAAGTCACCTAGTATGATGGTGTTTGGAGATACATTTATCCTCCAATGTTTTCAGGAAGGCCATGTGAGGTTCCTGAGTTTGAGAGGGTGGCCTGTAACATGCTACAAATTGCAGAGCAGTCTTGCCTATGGTTAATTGCACCTGGATGGTCTCCGATGCATCGTGCGTTGCCACCAACCTTGAGGTGTGGGTGTCCTTTATGAATATGGACACCCTCCTTTCTTGGTGTTGTCCGGATTTTGGGGCGGAACGTATGATATGAGGTGAAACCTGTTAGTGCTGGGGTGCTCTCAGGAGCCTTGAACCAGGTTTCTGTCACAGCACAGACATCGATGTTCTCCGTATTGAGAAGGGCCTCGAGTGCGTGCATCTTGAGATTGAGACTTCTGGCATTGAGCAGCATTACCCTTAGTTTTTTTCCTTTTTGGTGTTCTAGGGTGGTAGGTTTAGAATTTGAGCCTTGCCTAAAAAGGCACTATGGGGTGGCAAGAGCCTTTGCCAATATC
Organism: Protopterus annectens; assembly: GCF_019279795.1. Lineage (NCBI taxonomy): Eukaryota > Metazoa > Chordata > Ceratodontiformes > Protopteridae > Protopterus > Protopterus annectens. The sequence goes on from NC_056741.1 coordinate 1,512,507,296, forward strand.
CGGAAGCCCAGGGTGACAGGTGCAAGCCGTCCCTTGCGAAGCAGCGTGGCTTGTCCAGCATGTCATCCCAGGCAGACAGACATTGGATCCCCTTTGAATGACACCAGAATTTAAGCCAATTATTAAAGCTGATCATCTTATCACTGTATTGTGGCATCATTCTAGGTGAAGGTAGGATACTGCTCAAGGTCAGGGTCATACCTGCCTGGGCTACATAATCAGAGAGCTCCTCGGCGTCCCTTTTCATGTAGTCCAAGCAGGTACGTCTCAGGTCGTTGACACCAGCGTGGACAATGACTGAGTCAGACTTGTACCTGCTGTTGAGAGACCTGAGTGCTTGCGTTATGTGGCGGATTCTAGCGCCCGACAGGCAGCTTACTGTGACCTTCTCCTTACTCAGTCTGGTGAGCGGACGTCAGTGTGTCTGACTATGGAATCACCAATGACAAGTGTGTCTGGCATTTTGTTTGGCCTTAAGGGCTGTGACTGTTTGACACTCTGACTGTGTGGTCTATGTGTTGCATGTGTTGGGTCGTGAGGTGGTAGTTGTTTGGGTGTCTGCTTTGGTGGCCTCTGCTGTTTTGGTAAATTTTTGATCAGAGCCTCCGAGTATGTCTTTGTGTGAGTATGTGTATGATTTGAAGTTGTGATGGTACCATGTGTGACTGGGTATGTATTGTGTGTGGTTGCCTTCTCCTCCTGTCTGGTCTTGCCAGTCCTATGTTGAGAGAGCTCAGCCTCCAGTTTGGCCGTATAGTTGCATCTCTCGCATGTATTTGTGTTTTGTGGGAGAAGGAGAGGATTGTCTGTGTACATGAGGCAATTGTAACATTGCCTCAATATTCCCAGGTTCACCAGTTGAGCTGGAGAGGACACTAGCAACTGATCCCTCGACATACTAGAAGTAGTAGATAAAGAACTTTCAAAGGACTCGGGGGGAAGTGGGTTTTAGGCTGGTGGGGTACTATCTATAATAAGAGTGCTTTATCAAGGTGCAAGTACTGTAGGAGTAAGTGCTAGGCTTTACAGATAGAGAATAGTCTACTTGGGAATCAAGTAGAGATGAACTTTTCAGTTATAGGATATGCTGGTTAGATCAGCAGTACAGTTTAGCGTGTTTTATAGCAGGGGCTGAAGGGAGCTAGGAATTGGCCCAAAGCGACCAATGGACTACTAGTTTCTGGCTGAAACTTCACCGAATCGGACAAAAGGCGCTCAGTGCTTCCCACTCCCACTGGTAAGCAAAGAAACTTCCCTCCTTCCTAATAAGGCAATGGATCAGTAACAGGAACTAAAAACAAAGCCCAGGGATCAGCAACTCTGAAACTGGACTACTCTAGTTCAGTAAAGTGGGAAAACAAGAGATTTTTTGTTTTATTACAGAGATAAGGAAAAAACAGACAGTAAATGCTATAAATGCTGTAAATCGGCTAGCGCACTTTAGTGTGTAGCCTACAGAAACAATTTGCAACAATTAGTAACTTAAAGTGCAATAAACAGTGTAAAATGCAGAAATCACTTAAAGTAGCAGTAAAACAGGCGAAATGCAGTCGCTAGCTTGATAACAGTGGGAAAGCCACAAAAAATACTTATATCTGGTAGAAAGTCACTCTTTTAGCTCTCTGCTGCTTGGATCACTTTGCAGGCCACCACGAGGATCTGTGCAGAGTTGGTACAAGCTGGAAAACACGTGTTTAGCGTGTTTTATAGCAGGGGGCTGAAAGGAGCTAGGAATTGGCCCAAAACGACCAATAGACTACTAGTTTCTGGCTGAAACTTCACCAATTCGGACAAAAAGGCTGCTCAGTGCTTCCCACTCCCACTGGTAAGCAAAGAAACTTCCCTCCTTCCTAATAAGGCAATGGATCAGTAACAGGAACTAAAAACAAAGCCCAGGGATCAGCAACTCTGAAACTGGACTACTCTAGTTCAGTAAGGTGGGAAAACAAGAGATTTTTACAGAGACGAGGAAAAAAAACAGACAGTAAATGCTATAAATGCTTTTAAGTGGCTAGCACACTTGAGTGTGTTAGCCTACAGGTAAAATTAAGCAACAAATAACTTTTTAAGAGTGCAAAACAGTTAATCAACACAAAAACAGTTTAAATAGAATGCAGAGCTGTATAAACAGGCTAAGATGCAGTCGCTAAGCAGTAAATATTCAAAAAGCCAGAAAAAATACTTAAATCAGTTATAGCAAATACAGTTATAACAAATGCTCTGAAATATACTGTATATTTCCAATATGTTTGAGAAGGACAGTCAGAACACAAGAAGGTTCAGGCGAAAAGAAAAAAAAAGTTTTGTTTTACTTTTTGAAAAGGTAAAAAGGAGGAACAGAAGGCCTTATCAAATGTTCTCTCTGTATTAAGAAGAATGAGCTAATGACACTAGACTGGGAGGTGTGTCACAGTAGGGGCAACTGCAAAGCCACCAAGTATAAGAGCAAGACACCAACAGGGAGGGAGGGGGGGACAAAATAGCCTAAGACAACAAGCTATGAAAGTTTTTAAACAGATAAAGATTTCTGAAGATTCTGATTAGACAAAGTGCTTTATATATATTAAATTATAAAAACAGTAATCTGTTAAAATAATCAAAAGATACTTATATTTTGTAGCTCAGTTGCGGTCAAACAACTTCTCCAGCCTGCACCAAAGACCAGAACAACAACTTTTTTTTTTTTTTTACAAGAACACAAAAGAACCAGCCCCCACTAGCCAAGAGATAATTACGCAGAGTAAATGTTTCAGTTTATACAATAGCCTAAGACAACAAGCTATGAAAGTTTTTAAACAGATAAAGATTTCTGAAGATTCTGAATAGACAAAGTGCTTTATATATATTAAATTATAAAAACAGTAATCTGTTAAAATAATCAAAAGATACTTATATTTTGTAGCTCAGTTGCGGTCAAACAACTTCTCCAGCCTGCACCAAAGACCAGAACAACCATTGTTACTAAATGCACACTGCTAGTACCTCTTAACTGTATCTATTTTGGAGTAGATATCTATCTTTAGGTTTGATTTACCCCTTTGAATGATGTACCTATTTTTGTGGCGGTATGTACCTGTTTTCAGTCTATCCTGTCACGTGGATTTTTTTTTTTTTTTTTCAGTCTTGCTACCCATCACATATGATTTTAAAGCTGTTTAATAAACAAACGAACAGGAAACCAGACTGCATGAAGAGAACCCACATTTTACATCTACCATTTTCTGAAGCAAAAAGCATATATTTTTGCTACTCAGTTTTTCAGACTTCTGTTTCCATGAAGCGTCCCATAATCCTTATTGAAGTAGGAAGAGTTATGTACTATTCATTATTGACATTGTGTGCTTATTAGGTGTAGATTTTTGGCCTGACATGCTTACTTTTCAAGAGCATTTGTACCCGTTTTCAATGTCTGTTGGTTGAGAGGTATGACACTGTTTGAGGTATTTGCGTAAATGTGTTATTTATGGAAATCTGCAAAGCAGTGGTAGTTAACGGCCTTAGGTCAACTGGTGCCCTAGGCAAAAAGGGCTCCACAGTGCCCCCTACCACACCATCTGGTGCCCCCATGCTGGTCTACCTACATCAAATAAGTACTGAAAAAGTGCCACTGCTGCAGCGGCGCCCTAGGCGGCCGCCTAGTTGGCCTATGCCTAAAGCCAGCCATTGATTCACCAGGTATCCGTGAGAAGCTTTCCAAGATTATGTAAGCTTTCATTTAATACCTGAAGTACCACATAAACTCCTTCTGTGTCAGGTTATTAACAAAAATGTTAATGTAACACATGTTCATAATTTGGCAAGAAAATAAATCACACTTTTTCATTAGATGACCACGGTTTAAGAGCTATTCCTGACCCACTTGCAGACGTGGCCTGTGAAATGCTGTTCCACAAGGGTACCAAGTAGACGTTGCTAGAGATATTTGCACAAATATATTCATGCATATGTTTTTTTAAGCTAATACAGTATAAATACTTGCAAAGTAATGGTAGTTAGACACACTTCATCAGTAATTAGATTTCTAGCATTTTATAAGCTTTCATTTGGTACGACGAAATACTGCATAAATTCCTCCTGGGTGAGGTTTTAACAAAAATATGAATATATGGCATATATTCATAATTTTGCTTGAAAATGTATTCTTTTTGTCATTTAACCACCACCCCATTTGGGTCATGGGCCATTTTTTGTCAGTGTGCTGAGAGAAATGATATTTTCCCATATTTACATATTTGTTATCAACTTGTGGTTTAGCAAGAGACCGTCACAAGATCACATAACAAGAATGGCCAACATGCAACTCAGGTAAGCATCATCGTAGGAAAGGTTATTGGGTTATAATCAGAGATCGCAAAGTCATCCCCAGTGAAACAGTCTGCTCTTAGCATAAACCGCTCGTGGCTACAGTCAGCTGCAGGTTAGTGAAGTCTGTGTGTTCAACAGAGATTACGTTGAAGACCTGGAAGTTGACTGGAATGAAAGTACAAGAATTCAAGAAAATACTTAAGACCATAGCACCTCAGGAAGAAGAGAAAATCAGTAGAGCAGAAGAAGAGAAATGGCAGTGTTGCAAAACATCATGTGTGAAGTCTGTAGAACAGGAATATGGTCGAGCGAGGTATGAAAATAATATACATACGGAAAGCTGGTGGTGAAATGCTGAAGCCCAGGAAGTTGTCAGAAAGGACGAGTGCAAGAAAAAGTAGGAGATCGAAAAAACTGTCTAGACTAAGTAGTAATACTGGCTGGCTAACAGAGGCTAAGAGGGCAGTCGTAATTGCAAATAAGGTATAAGTGAGAGAGACACTACTTGTTTCTGGAAAGTGACTCAACAGATTGCAGTTACACAAAGAAACTCTATCCGGTTGCAAAGCAAATACAGAAAGGTAAAGTAGTCAGCAGACTCCATTCAAAAGGGATATCAGCCACAATCTTCTCACTAGTCCACGGACCATCAAAAGCAGATGGAAGGATAAGCTACTGCATATACAGCCTCTGATGAAAGAGGAAGAACAGCCCACCCTAGAAGAAGTAAGAATAGCATTAAGGAAGATGAAGCGAGGGAATGCAGGAGGCTCAGATATGGTCTTGGCAGATACGATCAAGTTATTGGGTGAGTTAGGGGACACACGGTTTCTAAAGGTACTCTTAGCACTGTGGAGACAGATCCCTATCCCGGATGACTGGAGAATAAGTATCTGGATGCCAGTACACAAGCCAAAGGTGACATT
>NC_056741.1:1512517526-1512580026 GCF_019279795.1 Protopterus annectens
CCTTTTACAGAAGGTAAAGAAAATAACAGTGACCCTCCCAAATCCCATTATACGTCAATGGCATGGGAAATCAAAGTTACTTCCTTATATCTGGCACGAGTCATGCAAAGTATTATGGGAAAGATAACCTGAGGGAGTACAACATCATGTTGCTATATCAAGCCCCATTGGTAGCCATGTTGTGGAAAACAGGCTAAACTTACAAATAAATCACTTAGACTGATTTTGAGGTATTAAAATATGTCCGGAAACAAAGATAGAGTGAAAAAAGAACAGTTTATATTGTTTCTAGGGTGTAGTTTGTATGGTTTTTGCTTGGGGGCAAGCACCTCTGCACCTCCCACATTAGCATTATGTCCTGTTCTTCCACAACTATGTAACATTCAGTCTCGGCCAAAATTTGAAGAACATGTTTTTTTTTTGTGTGTGTGTGTGTATATATATATATATATATATATATATATATATATATATATATATATAAAATGCATGAGTGCAATGTCGAACATTTCAATATTGACTTCACAAACATGAGCAAGTTAACCTCTACAACCAAATGTGCATACTTGTACATACATGACACACACACACACACACACACACACACACACACACACACACACACACACACACACACACACACACACACACATTACTGTTACATTGAGCACTTCTCCAAGATTTACTTTCATTACACGTTCCTTATACAGCTCTACTTTTGTATGTCCATTTGTCTTTTACTTCAGTCATATTTGTCTAGTCCAAAATATGCACTAATTAAGTATGTATGTCAAGAACCAGCAGATTACATTTGAGTTCATCTCTGTGATACCTGACAAATCCTTTAACTTTCTTTCCTTCCTTTACATGCCTCTGATACCATCTAAACAGACAAGATACCATTTTTCTTAGAACAGTAGCTGTGGAATGAAATAACATAGATCTTATTTAACTTTTTTTCAATAGTGTCAAAGAAGCACGGCAAGCTTATTACATTCCTTCGCTCCTTCATGAAGTCACGCCCTACAAAACAGAAGCTGAAACAGCGTGGAATCCTGAAGGAAAGGGTGTTTGGTTGTGACTTGGGAGAGCACCTTCTTAACTCTGCCTATGATGGTAAGTTTGTTGCAAGATGACCTAATTTCTTATAACAGAAGCAGTGTGGTCTAGATTTCCAGCATTGCGAAAATGTTTAAGACTTTCTCTTTCCACATACAGTCCTCTGTATAGCAGATAACTGTTTTGCAAGCCAATGGAAGTTGTGTTAAAGTAAAACAATCTTGGTTTTATGGGAAAAGCTTGGAACTGCTACTTTGTCACACTTGCTGTTTGTAGTAATAGTAATTGTTATAGTGGTATAAAACTAACATAAGAGTATTTCTTTTTTTTTTTTTTTCACCTTATTAAATCTTCACATTTAAACAGTGACAGATGTAGAGATTAATGTTGTTGTTGTGTCTTTCGGCATTTCCCGGTTAGGGGTCCGCCACAGAGGAACTCCGATTCACTAATGATTGGCAGTAGATGTTTACGTGCCGAGTTGCCGGCCCTGACGCACAACCTTCAACGAAGGTACGCCCAGTCACGCATGTCTCCACACAGAAAACGCTGTAGCTGAGAATCGAACAGGACAATGTCTTACTGTGAGGTGACAACGCTACCGCAGCACCACCATAATACAAAAGAAAATAAGCCATTGTAATATTTTCATTATTTTCATGCTTTATACGTGTGTTTTTTGCCCAACAATTATCATTCACTCCAGCAATGCATAAATTGCCCAAGTCCTGTCTTCCCTTAAATCTCACTCTTCTTCTTGATCATCATTCTACATGTATTCTTCACACAGATTCCATGTATTTCTGTCTAATTTGCTCATTCCCACTTCTGAAGATCCCATCTCCAATTATTTTATCTCCTTTACAATATTCAGTACTTCAAATAGAGCTGGTTGGTATTTTGATTTCCAATTTTAATTGCTTTTTTCACTGGCAGTAACATTAAGCATTAAGGCCTTACCGTGTGTGGACAATTCAGATCCTGTATCGCAGCTCAGAAGAGTAAATGTTATGTTGTCCTATCGCGCCTTCATTCTTAAATGGATGGGTTCGGAGCTGATACTTTGCTCTGACTCGGCTGAATACACAGCTGAAAGTCTCAAACTTGGCTCGTGGCAGGTAGATATCCCATGATGCAGTGATGTAACTCTCCAGATCTCATTTGCCAATTTACGAGGTTGGATGAGCTCTTCTTGGCCGTGGCTATGTTTTTGTCTTTTTCACTGTACTAGCTTAAACACTTAAGATTTTTTCATTAGAAGTGTTTTTGTGTGCTTAAGATAGTTAGGTTTAGCATGTAGCTTACTTTATCTCCTTTGTACTGTTGTTTGGCCGTCGTTTTTCTCAGGCCTACTTGTATCCCGTTGTTGTTTTTTGTAGTGGTGCCTTGTTAGATTACCTGTAGTGTTGTGTGCTGTTTTAGTCTGCTCTCATAGTTGGTTGTTATTTAGCTCATTTAAATTAGAGAGCTAATTGCCCGTTTTAGTTAGAGGGCTTATAGTGTTGCTCTTAGTGTGTTCTATCCTTTGATATCTATGTCCATTTAAGTTAGAGGTCCTAGGGCTCGCCTTAGAGCAAGTTAGTTTCAAATATATCTTGATTTTTTCTTAGATGTGCAGTGTTTGTTAGCTTAGTGTGTTATATATCTAGCAGTGTTCTTAGTTTACTATTTGTAATCCTTTTGGGAACTTTTTTCTTCTATCATGTCTAAAGACACTAGGCAGAAAAGCATAAGCCTCCGGGCTTTAAAAAATGTCAGAAACGTACCCAGAAAATGTCAATTACTGACAGACCTGTCATTTGCGTATGTCGTCTAGGGGCTATACATCTACAGAAGAATTGTACTTTGTCACTCCTTTAGTGCACATGTTTTACAGGAGAGGAGAAGCAAATTGATTGTTACGGGACTCTTAAAACTAATCTTTGAGGAAGCTGTGCAGAGTACTTCTTCTTCGTCCTCTTCTTCTTTTAAGAGTGACAAACCATCCAAATACCATCTCCTGTGTCTTCGGCTCAGTCTGACCCTCCAGAAAAGTTGTCAAAACTTTCTAAGTCATCTACCTCCTCGGTTCCACAGGCTTCGGAACCGACAGAGGTCATCATTATTGACAAGCCTGGTTCTTCAGCCACAAGATCTTCTGAGCTGCAAGATACCGTGTCTCGGAGCCGGTCCATTGACATTCTACCCGTCTCCCCTACCTTGAGATCTCCCATTTTGTACTGTCTCGGCACCACCCCATCCACAGAACAGCAGAGATCCAGAGCCTCAGGATCCCCCATTGGGCGAACCCCTCTCTTCTGAGGCTTCCCCAGAATACCCTTCTGAGGAGCCCCCTCGAAAGAGGACATGCAAGAAGAAGCATATAGACTCCCCTGATGAGTCCATCACATCAGACAATGACCTCGAGTAGTCATAAGGGTCCCCACGGCCGTCTTCTGATGATATCTCATTTGCAGAAATCCTGGCGATCCTAAAGTAGAGAGGCTGCTGGAAAACCATCACCCCTTCTGATGAGGAGTCAGTGTACCTGAAGACCTTTGGATCTCAACCTTCAGCCTCCTGAGTGCCTCCGACTTTTGATGAACTAATGGGCTTAGTCAAAAGGCATGGGAGTCCCCTAACACTATGGAACCAGTCCCTCGGAGGCCAAACAAGTTTTTGTCAGCCCCTACTGGAAGGGATTTTCTCACAAAGTGTGTACCTGTAGATGCTATGGTGGTGGCAGCAGCCACCAAGAAGGAACTTTCTGAGACATCCTCATCTCTTCATCCTCCGAACAAAGATTCTTGAACGATGTACAGATACGGGAAGTGTGTCTTTTCGTCAGTGACCTCTACACTCCGATCGAACTACCTCACACACTTTACAAGGCTACAAAGGGATCTCTTGAAAGAGCTAGGAGATACTCTACAAGGTTCATTAGCTGGGGGGGGGGGGGTGAATGAGAAAGTCTCCTCCCAGCTATCCACCTTAAAGTCTATTGTCAACTTCTCCATGAGTCTGATATCTTATGCAGCGGATGGAGCGAGTAGAGCAGTGGGTTCAGGAGTTTCCTTGAGGAGACACTCCTGGATGCACTTGTGTAATTTTGCGGAACCTTTTAAGTCTACCTTTGCTAACATCCCCTTTGATGGTCTCTCACTCTTTGGACCCAGAGTAAAAGACACACTCACCAGATGTGAGCAGGAAGGGAAAACTCTGTCTGCCGTTTGAGTACTTTTTTTTGTACCCTCAAGACCTTACCGTAAGGGCCAGAAGAGTGGAAAAATGTGGTTCAAAATAGCCCAGGGAGCTTTCCAAGATGCATGAGGTGAATCCTTTCCCAGGGGCAGAGGGGGAGGCAACAATGGTAGATGTCCTAGAGGCAGAGGGGGTCCACAAAATCAGGGTCACCATGATTCCTTTCGCGGACATCCCTATCAGTGGTCATGAAAAGAGGCCCGCCTTCTCTACTCTGGAGGCAGTCAGGGGACATTTGTCTTTGTACCCAGAAGCCTGGCAAAGTATCAGGAAAGACAGGTGGGAACAAAGTATAATATCCAGAGGATATTCCATTCCCTTTTGCCACCCTGCCGTATAAATCAGAACAATCCCTGATGTTCCACCCAATCTAAGGGAGCAAGCAACTATGGAAATCCAAAAGTTGCTGAACAAGAGAGTCATCCAAGAACTCCCTGCAGAACAAATAAGATTCAGAACTTACTCAAGATTCTTTTTGGTGCCAAAAAGAACAGGGGGCTGGAGACCCATATTGGATCTCAGCAAGTTAAATGAATCTGTCAAAAAGTCAAAGTTCCGAATGGTGATACTGCAGTCAATACTTCCTTCTTAGGGAAAGACTAGTGGATGTGCTCAGTTAGACTTCCAAGATCCGTACTACCACATAAAAAACAGACAGACCATCAAGGAGTCACTCTTCTGGCTGGGAGCCAGTCATTATCAGTTCCTAGCTGTGCCCTTTGGTCTCACTACAGCCCCCAGTGTGTTCAAATGCATGGCAGTAGTAACGGCTCACTTGAGATGTCTTAGATTCCAAGTGTTTCCATATCTGGATGATTGGCTCCTAACTGCCACCACCAAGCATCTACTCCCAACAAGCCATGGATGCGACATTGGAAATCTGTGCTCAGGCATAACAGTCAATTTACAAAAATCTGCCTTGCTGCCCTGTCAACATATTATCTTTTTAGGTGCAAATCTAGACACTGTTTCCATGATTGCACATCTTCCAGCCAACAGAATTTCAGCCCTCAGACAGCAAATATTTCACCTTCTTCCAAAGGACTAGGTTAAAGGCAAAGTTAGTTCTGAAACTCCTAGGGACAATGGCTTCAACCATAACATTAGTGCCTCTCGCCAGGATACATATGAGAATCCTTCAATGGCTCCTGTTCTCACAGTGATCGCTTCATGAAATTCCTTTGTCCCACCTTATCAGAATAATGGAGTCATGCAAAAAGGACCTACGGTGGTGGATCCAGACCGACCATGTGACTATCGGGAAACCCTTTATTCCACAACAACGTGTTGCTACATTGATGACTGACGCTTCCCAGATAGGGTGGGGGGGGGCATTATCTGGGAAGGACAGTTCAAGGTATATGACAGGACCACGAGTACCACTTGCATATCAGTGTTCTAGAGATGAGAGCAGTGCTTCTGGCATTGCAAGCACTCCACTACTCTCTTCCACTTGGACAATTGCTGTACAGTCAGACAATATGTCATTGGTTTGGTACATAAACAAGAACCAAAGCATACCCATTGTGTCGCAAGGCTCTGAGAGTTTGGCAGTGGGCAGTTTCTTCCCAGCACTTTCTAGTGGCAATGCACATCCCGGGGAAGTCCAACGTGATAGCCGACAAGCTGAACAGGGCAATATTAATGCCTCACGAGTGGTCTCTGAACCAGGACATAATGAAGGATTTTCCTGAAATGGGGTCAGCCTTGCTGTGATCTTTTTGCCACTCCCATGCATGCCAAGTGCAGCAGCTACTTTGCCCTAATTCCAGTGCTGAGGGAGACACCGAGAGACACACTTGTACACGATTTGCCCTCGGGACTTCTTATGCCTTTCCCCCGTTTCCCCTCATACCCAAAGTCATCCAGAAAGCAAAATCCTTGGGAAGCAGGATGATTCTCATTGCCCCATATTAGCCTCGGCAGATTTGGTTCCCCTTCCTCTGGCCTCCTCTTCAGGAGAAGCCGTGGGCTCTGGACCCAGTTCCAGACCTTCTGACACGTATGTCAGGTGCACTTCATCCTTCTCTCCACACCCTCAACTTGACAGCATGGCTGCTCCACTTCCCAATTTAGTCAGGCTTCATAACTTCACTCCAGCAATCAAACACACATTGATGCCCTCTCATAAAGTTTCTACTAGAAAATTATATACTAGCAAGTGGAAAAGATTTTCTCACTGGGCCCAAAATAGAAACATTGACCCTTTTCTGCACCTATTCAGTCCATTTTAGAATTTCTGGCAGAACTCTTCCAGCAAGGCTCGGCTGCAGCAACTGTTAGGGTCCAGCTGGCTGCAATTTCGAATTTCCACATTGGTGACCTTTCTTCTAACTTAATGTCACACAGGTTGTGTAAAGCATTTTTAAAAGGCACTTCCTTGTTGAGACCTCCTTTTAAGAAATCACTTCGTCCTTGGGATTTAAATTTTGTCCTAACTCAACTTACATTATATATATGGTTTCCCTTTATAATTTTGAAATACTGAAATCCCGGCTTTCAGTATTTCAAATTATAATAACGAAGCCTTGAAATTCTGAAACACCAGAAGTGCAAAATTCAAAATACTGAACTTCGGAGCTTCTGGTGTCAGTGTGTGAATGCATAATTGTAAGTGTAGGTAAGTACGTACGTGTGTGTTGGTTAGGGGCTTTTGTGTACGTTCGTGTGTGTTTTGGCTGTGATGTATATGCAAGGGGCTGTGAAATGTGTGTGTGTGTGTGTGTGTGTGAGTTAACTTTCTGTGTGTGATTGTGCGATCTTGGAGTTAGTATAGTAGGGGGCTGTGGGGCGTGCAGCCCCCCACACGGGGGAGCAGGGGGACTTGCCCCCCTGCTTGTCTGTAGTGTAGGATTGTTTGATTGTGGGGGGAGATTGTGTGTATGTGTGTGGTGTATTTGCACTGTAGGTTAGCGGTTTTAAATTTTGCGGTTATGGGTTTCGGTATTTAAAGGGTTCGGCTATAGAATTTCGAAATACTGAAATTCGGGATTTCAGTATTTTGTGTGTGTGTGTGTGTGTGTGTGTGTATATATATATATATATATATATATATATATATATATATATATATATATATATACACATATATAGCGTGAGAGAGAGCTAGATATATATTACTTAGTATGTTAGCAGCTTAGCAGCAAACATGGTCTGGAGAGTTGCACGACTGCATCATGGGATACCTACCTGCCACGAGCCAAGTTTGAAACTTTCAGCTGTGTATTCAGCCAAGTTGGAGCAGAGTATCGGCTCCGAACCCATCTATGTAAGAATGAATGGCGAGATGGACAACAAACATGGAATGCTATGGTGAGTACATAACTTATCTTTCCTTGGTTTACAGCCATTTGCTGCTCTATTATTTCTAACATAGCACTTTATTTTAAAACCTGCCAATGTGTTACATTCCCAAAAGAACATATTCCCCAGATGTCCTTCAAGGATGCATCTGCAGTGATAACATATGGGTTGTCCTGCCTCAGGCAGCCCTTCGGTCGGCCGGATTCCAAAGTCTGGGTCTGGCCTCGGCTGATGTCGCATTTTTCCCGACGTCATAGCTACTGGGGTATAAAGGCATCAGCTGACGCCATTTCCCTCAGTCTTTCTTGCCGCGCGATGCCCGAAGCAGAAGCTGTTCGCAAGTGCCGGTCGGTCAGATCCAGAGATTTCAGCTACCGAATACTTCGAAAAAAGCGAAGTACCCCATTGGGGACTCTTTCTTGCCTCAGCCGATGTCAGACAAAGTAAATAATTGTTTAACTTGTGGGAAACAAATACCTCATAAGGATTTCCATTCTTACTGCCTTCCCTGCTTAGGCCCAGACCACGACGTATCAGCTTGTTTAGCCTGTGACTCCTTCAACCGACGGACTCTTAGACGTCGGTCGGAGTTTGCAGAAGAATTTTTCGGATCCGCTTTTGCATATAAAATGCCGTCGGAGACTCCGACTATGCATTTGGCCAAAAAACGCAGGGAAAAGGACCGACACTCACGGCCCGCGGTTTCGGCTGAAACCACGGCTAGGCCTACCGCGAGTGTCTTGGTTTTGGCTGAAACCGAGCCCCTGGTTCTTCCTACGACAGAAACCTTACCTCTGACAACCGAGGCCACAGAGGCCCTGGCTGAGTCGGCTTCAGAAATCCCTACCGAAGCTAGCGCTCAAGATTTGTCCGACACCATTCCATTGGACATATCTACACCTGCACGTGGGGCAGCTAGGCCCCCAGCTTCTATGTCTATTAAGGCCTTCTCCAGGGCTAAAGCTGCCAAACTTTCAAAAGCTTTACCTGCCAAATCTACTTCTCAGAGGCCTTCCTCAAGTTCTCAGATTCTCAGTCTTGCTGAGGACCTGATATCCTTGATTAGGGGCTCCCAACCTCACCCAGACAGGGCCTCCCAACCACCACCAGACAAAAGGCCTAGGACTGAACCCTCTGAACCAGTCTCCTCTGATTACTCCACGGATGGATCTGATTTGTCAGACCATCAAGAAGGGGCCTATTCTCCTTACGAGGACTCAGATGCTGAAGATTCTATCCCTTCTGCTTCCCCTCCTGAAGAATTTTCCTTTGGGGAGACCTTGCACTCTATGAGGGAACACTTTCAATGGCAGGGTCAGGATTTTTCTGATTCGAGAAAAAGGCTAAGGACTTTTTTACATTTGCCCCAGCATAGGCCCTTAGCCATACCACCAGTGCTAACTGTAATTGATGATGTGTATAATGATGTTAGTTCTGCACCTGATTCTCTTCCTCCAGCCCCTGCCAAACCTGACTGATATTACAGGGTCCCGGATTCTCACTTCCACCTGTATAAAGCCCATGCTGCAGATCCAGAAACTATTTCACAGGGCCCAAAAGGTGTTGCAGCTGCCACTGCCAAAAAAACCCTACCCTCTGACAGAGAGTCTAGAGCATTAGAGAGATGGGGTAAAAAGGTTTATACATCTGCTACTCTTTCTGCCAGGGCTTTAAACTGTCAATTCCATATGATACACTACCAAAAATATTTGTTAGATCAGCTGAATAAGAAGCTTTCTTCTACTGAACCTTTAGACCGTAAATCCCTTCAGGATTTGGTACACAACTCTCAGCAGGTCAGTAATCATTTCTTAAAATGTGGCTATGATGCACTGGAGGCTTCATTTAGATCAGCTATGACTGGGGCAGTAATTCGTAGGCATGCCTGGCTAAAAGAGCAATCCCTGCCAGACCATGTCAAGGCTAAGCTCCTAGATGCTCAAATGGAGAAGCAAAGTTTATTTGGCTCCCCTGCACAGGAGATTCTAAAGAAGGTGGAAGAAAAAGCTAAATCTGTACAAACAGTAAAGGAATTTCTACAGGTCCAACCTCCGAGGTTCAGCAGAAACTGGCCTTCCAAGAATTGGTCCTTTCCAGACACCTCCAGAGCACAGAGAGGCAGGAATTAGACGCCCTCGAGGCAGAGGTCAATCCAAAGGTGCCTATAGGGGCCGTCAGTGGCAACCTGCCAACCAGAGGAGTACTGCCACAACTGCAGCTACAACCACTAGCACAGGACAGACACAATGACTTGACTCTGATTCCACCTACCAGGGAACAACTGGAAGCTCTCTTGGGTGGAAAGCTGGCTTTATTCTCAAAAAACTGGCATTGCATTACAAAGGACACATGGACATTGCAAACAATAGACAAAGGATACAGGTTTCACTTCCACACTTTACCAAAAAAGAGCGGAATGCCAAACCTACCACCAAATCAGAAGCCAGAGGCTTTAAGACAAATCAAAAATTTACTTCAGATGAAAGTGATAGAACGAGTACCATCTATGGAACAAGGCCAAGGATTTTACTCCAGACTATTCCTTGTACCAAGAAAAGAAAACCAATGGAGGCCTATTCTCGACTTGTCCGCACTGAACACATTTCTCATTGTACCAAAATTCAAAATGCTGACCCTACAGCAGCTTCTTCCCATGTTGGGCAAGGAGTCTTGGCTGGTGACTCTAGATCTCAAGGAGGCATACCTGCACGTCCCTATCCGACCAGATTGCAGAAGGCACCTCAGATTTCTTGCAGGATCAGAGCATTATCAATTCTCAGCATTGCCCTTTGGCTTATCTACTGCGCCCAGAGTATTCACGAAATGCCTGGCATCAGTAATTGCACATTGCAGACTTCAGGGAATTCAAATCTACCCATACCTGGACGACTGCCTAATACAAGCGGACAACAAGACAAAATTGATAAAGGATTTGGCCTATGTTATACACCTGCTACAGGCCTTGGGATACACAATCAACATCCAAAAGTCAAGACTAGTGCCATCCCAAAGGATAACCTTTTTGGGTGCAGATCTGGACACAATAACTCAGATGGCTTTTCTCACAGAAGAAAAACAAGAACAACTTCCAGATTATTTCATGACTTTGACAAGACAAACTCAGCTTACTGCAAGGAAAGTCCTGCAGGCCCTGGGTTTCATGGCATCCTGCATAATCTTGATCCCACATGCCAGGCTGCATATGAGAAAATTACAATGGTACCTAAGGAATGTATGGTCTTGACACAGTCTAGAAACCATGATACCAATCATTCCATGCCTTCAAAAGGAATTCATGTGGTGGGCTCAGGCCTGCCAGTCCAACAGAGGGTTGCCTTTCACGAAACCAAAACCAAGGCAGACCATCACCACGGACGCCTCAGACATAGGATGGGGAGCACACATGGAGGACAAATGTATCCAAGGCCTATGGTCTCACGGACAGCTAAACTTGCACATAAACCAAAAGGAGATGCTGGTAGTGAAGCATGCAATCGAGGCATTCAAACCATTCCTCCAGCAAGGACATCTGCTGATAAGGACGGACAACACCACGGTCATGTGGTACATAAACAAACAGGGAGGCACGCATTCCTACCCTCTATGCCGGATGGCAATGGATCTGTGGAGCATAGGCCTGAATCTCAATATCCAGCTGCAGGCCATATTTGTACCAGGAAAAGAGAATTCACTAGCAGACAGCTTAAGCAGGACTACCACGGATGCTCACGAATGGATGCTGCATCCAGACATCTTCAAACTCATAACAAGGAAATGGGGATTGCCAGAGATAGACCTGTTCGCCTCCCCTCTCAACCACCAACTGAAGAAATTCTGCTCAAGGACATACCACCCACAAGCCTGGAGCGTGGACTCTCTCTCTTTCAGCTGGAATGCCCTAATAGTGTATGCATTCCCACCTCTCCCATTGATGTACAAGGTTCTTCTGAAGATCAGAGAGGAACAGCCAAAGGGGATACTAATAGCTCCAGACTGGCCAAGGCAACACTGGTATCCGCTACTGAAAATCATGTCTCAGGCGAACTCATGGCCTCTACCCCTATGGCCTCTTCTTCCAACGCAGAACAATTTCAAGACCCTGCATCCAAGCTTAAAAACTCTGCACCTAACTGCCTGGAAAATTGCTTAAGACCAAACCAAACTTTCTTATCTCAGAGGGTCAAGGACATTATCCTGGAGTCTCGCAGACCCTCCACCAGGAAAGCATACTCTGCTAAATGGAGGAGATTCCTCATTTGGAGCACATCAAAGGGCACAGATGTTACAGTGGCACACCTAGCACACATCCTAGAATACTTAGCAGAATTCTTCCACAATGGCCTGTCTTACTCTTCCATTAAGATTCATGCTTCAGCAATTTCAGCAGAATACAATATGGATCCTCCTCTCTTCTCTCACCCTCTACTCAGACAATTTCTGAGAGGGATCAAAAATGTGAAACCTCCAAGGAGACCCCCTCTACCTGCATGGGATCTCAATTTTGTGCTGGAAAAATTGACACTACCTCCTTTTGAACCAGCAGCATCAGCAGACTTACAGTTTTTATCTTGGAAAACTGCTTTCCTTCTGGCAATCACTTCAGCAAGAAGAGTATCCGAGCTACAGGCATTAATGGCAGTGCAGCCTTTCATTATTTTTCACCGGGATAGAGTGTCTCTGAGAACCAATCAACTTTCATGCCAAAGGTGGTATCCAGGGTATCCTTGAACCAAGCCATTCATTTGCCTACGTTCTTCCCTAACCCACAGAACAAAGGAGAGAAACTCTTGCACACCTTGGATATACACAGACAACTACGCTACTATCTGGACAGAACTAAAACTAGCAGAAAAACTGATCAACTTTTTGTAGCCTATGCAATTGGGGTGCAAGGAAAATCAATTTCCAAGCAGACAATTTCAAAATGGATAGGAAATTGCATTCGCTTTTGCTACTCTTTTCATGGAAAGACAGCTCCTGAACATATCAGGCCTCATTCCACAAGGGCCACAGCCACCACTACCGCTTTCCTACGAGGAGTGGCTACCAAGGACATTTTAGAAGCTGCTACTTGGAGCTCCGTGCATACATTTGCCAAGCATTATAATCTTCCTTTATACTCCAGATCCCGAGCAGGCTTTGCAACTGCAGTTTTACAGGGGATCTTAACTACACCATCCTTATCTTAGTACCTCCTCCCCCAGTTTGGCTATGGTATTCTACCCATATGTTATGACTGCAGATGCATCCTTGAAGGACATAGTACAGTTTTGTACCTACCATAAATGTAGATGTCCGATAGGTATGCATCTGCAGTCAGGATTACCCACCCTCCTTCCCCTCTGTGGTATTCCTAGGGTGCTTACCCCTCTTTCAGCTAGCTGGGGGAATCTGTTATGGTGTATTTGTTTGTTTGTTTGTTTGTATATATGTATATATATATATATATATATATATATATATATATATATTTTGCTACTGTTTGGAACATTCAATATTTATCCAAATTTAGCCTTCCTAGAGGGCACCTGGCATCTGGGGCAAGAAACACTGAGGAAAATGGCGTCGGCTGATGCCTTTATACCCCAGTAGCTATGACGTCGGGAAAAATGCGACATCAGCCGAGGCCAGACCCAGACTTTGGAATCCGGCCGACCGAGGGGCTGCCTGAGGCAGGACAACCCATATGTTATGACTGCGGATGCATACCTATCGGACATCTACATTTATGGTAGGTACAAAACTGTACTTTTCCTGTCTTGTTTCCCATCATATGTCCAAGATTTGTTGTCTACTCAAGGAAATATTCGCTGAAGTGTGGTTAGAATATAAAAATGTCTGTGCAGACACTTCCAAGCAAAAACTGTAAGTCTTCTGGACTTTGTTGCAGACATGGGATACATACTGATGTCCTCTCATTGTTCCTTTGTAAATTGCCTTTCCGTTTTCTCTTCCTAATCTTTTGCATTCTCCACTGATTGAGTCTTCTAGTTATCATACAGCATTTTGTATGCCGTACTAATTATTTCCTTTTTAACAGCAGCTTCTACTCAACACTCAACTAAAAACTGTCAACCAGTGGGAGTCTTTCACTTAGTGCCAACCTGCCCCTTTCTCTGCCTATACTGTTCTACCCATCCCTTGTAGGGAGGGCTTGACTCTAACCTGCAGTCCATACTTTTGCTTGACCTCATCTCACTCTTTCCTTCTCCAGTTGTTTGCTTCCACTGCCATGGCTGCTTTGCTTATTTTCTCCACAATAAGTTCTAGCCCCGTCTAGCCTCTTTTCGGAACCCCTGCTTGCAGTTATCTCTATTGGAAAACTCTCCTCTCTCTCTGTTGCCTCATTGGTTTAGTTCTTAAAATACAGTATTCTGTATGGTTGTTATTTTTCTCAAGAATTTGCATCCAAAATCCTACTTTATCCTTGTTTCTCAATACCCCCATTTCATTAGCTTCCCTTTCCACTTTGACGTATAATGTTCTGCTTGTGGTAGGTATAGGAGTCTTAACTACATAGTTCCGAAGCAAATCAGGTAATCCTCAAACCATTTAGTTCTATGGGGAGAATCAACTTTTCCCACTTAAGTCTTGCCCTCTTCTCTTCCCCTCCCCTCCCAAATAAGTTAATTCAGCTCTATATTGTCACCCATAGCTTCTACTCTGTTTGACAGAAATATGTCTGACCTGAATGTAAAATGAAGGGGACTGAAAACATTTTCAGTGCTTGTATCATATTTATTGCATACATATTCAAGAGCTTCCAGCTTCTCAGTTTTTGTATTTTCTTTTGTTTAGTCTCTTCCCTCGTGTCATTAACTGCATATCTTATTATATCCCTTTAAATATAGGTATTGCTGAACTAATTTGTGCGGGTGTACAGTTTTTACCACTATAGCATTTGTTTTATCTTCATTTATTTTATATCCCAAAAAGACTCGAAACTTTCTTAAAATATTCCACACCAGAATGTCTTTTTCCAGATTTATCAAGTACAAAATATCATTTCTAAACAGATAATTTTTTTTGATTACCATACCAGTTATACCCTTGATTTTGCGAGTCCCTTATTTTCTGTGGCAGCAGCTCTAAATGTAAAGTAAATATCAAAGGGGGAAGAGAAGACCCCTGCCTGTGGTTCATTTGCTTAAACACAGCTTGTCAGAGAGGAATCCTCTTACCTTAATTACTGCCTGTGACTTCATGTATCTTTCTAATCTTGTTATTCTATCAGGGAATGCAAATACTGCCATTGTCCTGCTCATAAAATCCTATCCAACTGTATCAAATGCTTTCTTTGCAGGCACAAACAGTAGTGCATTTTGTTACTCACCGAGTTCCCTCCTGATCATGATTGGTTTCCTTCATTTGGCCACTGTTGCTGAACTGGTCAGATATGAGAAGTATCCTGCCAAAGATGAAGTAAGTCTAGCTATCATACCAAAGCTTGGGCACCTTTCTTGTGTTCAGTGCATTTGCCACATGTCCTAAGCATGAGGAGGTGTGCTGGGATATACGGGCATGAAATTTCTCAGACTGGTCTTGATGTCAGCTGAAGATGAAGGACTACATCTTGTGAGAGGCAGATAAATATCCCGGTTGAGATCCTTTGCCATTTCTCTCAAATTTGTTTTCTACTAAAATAAAAAAGGTGCTACTTTCATATCAGCTAGGGGATATTAGTATGACGGTAGTATGCAGATACCATAAAAGACCAGAATTTTGAGTGTATTTTTTGTCTTGTTCCTGATCATCACATTAAGGGGTGCGGTATCTGCAAAGCTTTTGGTCCTAAAACTCTTAGAAGCCATTTAGCCTTTTTATAATTTACTTGCAGAATCAGAGATTTAAGAAGTTCACACGAGATTGGAGGCCCTTGAATCTTCCCTGTTGGATGTCCCACAACAGCAGTGAAAGAAACTAAAGAAGTCAAAACCTTCAAAGTTTTGGTTGCCCAGTCAGACCCAGACATCTTTGTTGTTGCACCTGATGGTCTCTCAGATTGCCCAATTGCTGCTTCTGGTGGGGCTGACAGAACCTCATCTACAATAGATTAGCTGTCTGGTAAGACTACAACGGGGGGAACATTAGCTGATCCTAACTGAGGGATATGTGGATCATCAACTGATCCTTGCCCAAGAGGAATTGTATGATACTATTATTGAAGCAAGTCAGGTACGGATCCTCCACACTTCATTTCTACAAATGCTCCCCAAAAGAAGCAGCAGAGAACCAAGCATACATCTGTTACTGCTTTCCAAGAAGACCCTCAGAAGGAATGGTATACTTTTTCTCAGTATACTCTATGTACCTCAAAGTATTCCACAGATCCTTGCCCAAGAGGAAGTCCACAACACTGAATTTGAAGTAAGTCAGAGTTCGTATCGTCCTCACTTAGAAGCAACAAAAAGTGGTACATATTTCCTGCTGCTGCTCCTTTGCTATAACATAGATATTATAAATTGCATTAGTAATTTTACCAATTTATTATGGTAAATCAGTAAATCGTATACTTGTAGGTAGGTTAGTTAGCACATAGGGCTTAATCACCAAGCAGAAATGGTTTCTCAAAATCTGTACTGAGGTAGCTTCCAGTTACCTTTATTTAGCCTGTCTATTTATTGTGAAGGTCCAACTGGGATAAAACCCAGGCCCAGGGAGAAAAGCTCCACATTTAACACCATTTTTGACATATACATACACTACAGTTACCTATTTTTGTATACATTCTGATATCATGTAAGTGTACATACATGAGAGAGAGAGAGAGAAAGTACAATAACTTACTGAGCATGTACATAGCTTGCATAGGTATATACAGTGTTGAACATTAATTAGAAATTAATTAGAAATAGTGGCTTGTATATAGCAGAGAGAGAGAGAGATAACATTGAAAAATATACTGTAATATTGCCTGCAGTTTCTTGCATTTAAAATAATGAAAAAAGAGGCAGCTCAACTATGGAAATATTAGAAATGGAAAGGTGGTTGAAAATGGAATATAGTATGATATGTTGGTAGTAGAGCAACTATAAAAATATCCTTACATGTAAGATTGAGAAGTAAAGTAATCTTGAAAGTGAGAAAGGCTGGGGCTACTTAGACTATTATAAGTAGTAGTAGTTTTGGATAGATGAGGAGAGAGTGAGTGTGTGATGAAGCTGTGCCGGGGGGTAGACAATTTGATAGTGGTTTCTCTAATTAGAGAGAAGACGACATTGAATCTTGTAATTTTAGAGGGTCTGTTTAGATAAGCGAAAACGCAATCTCTAGAACGCCCATATGAGCGAATAATCATAACATCGGAAGTGGTATTTTGGAATTGCAGTACAGTGAAGAGTGGAATATTTGCCCTTTCCTCACTGTAGTGCGACCTCGGAGTAGGAATATATATTTTGCGGGAAGTGTTATGATTATTCACGCATATGAGCGTTCGACAGATTGCATTTTTGTTTATCTGACGTAGACCCATTTTAGAGCCTGTGATTGATATATTTTATGTAAACAAAGTTACTCCTTGTGGATATGTGAGTATCTTTCTGGCCTGATGTAGAACATGGGAAAGTAGGGAAAAAAGTGTTCTAGCTGGGAGTTGAGCAGTGGCAGAAATAATTTTTACTTGGATATTGTTTTAGTAGCAACTTGAAGGTGTGTGTCTTGTCTGTTTCATTTGTAGCAGGATAGAGTTCCACATTGTAGTGACTTGGTGGGAATATAGAGAAAGCCTACATGAGTTGTTTCATTTTGGACATGGAGAGGAGCGATATGTTACTTGACTGTAGTAGTCTAGAACTTGTGTAAGGTTGGACGAGCATTTTTCGGGGAAACCAATTAAGTTGTGGAGTATGATGAGGTTTGAGTATGTAAGGTGGTGTGAAAGGTTTAGCCTGTGGAAGTTTCTAAGGGCTATGCATTGGTGGGTTTTTATTGTGCTATTTGCTGTAAGTTTGGCTATTTTTTTATTATTATTAATGTGCCGAGTTTAGTTTTAAGGGTGGTATTGAGATTTGTAAAGATAGGGCTGCATATTGAAGGGATGGAAGGAGGTAGGCAGTGGTTATGGATTGTCTTGCAGACTCCGAGAAAACATTTTGCTCTGTATAGTGATAACAATTTCCATTGGGTCTTTTTGATGACATGGTGCAGGTAGGTGTTACACATATTTGTCCGCAAGTAAGATTCAGAGTAGCTTTGTGGTACACATTCATTTTTTGTTCTGGGATGCTTTTAGGGGTTATTTTTTTTATAATCTTAATAGTCTCAAATTTGTTCACTAATTTCAGTGCTGCTGGTCATTTTCCTGTTCATCTTCATCTCCTAAACTAGACTCTGGTTCAAGTCCAAGGTATTCCTCATTCTTATAGTGAGCTCCCTTGCTTTCTCTTTCTCTCTCAAGCATTTTCATTTGGAACATTGAAAAAGATTTCACTGGCAAAGTGTTTCTGTGAATTTTATTGTCAGATGAATGAGAAGCAGAGCCCCTTTCTGCTTGCTGGCTCACTTTTTGTTGGATAAAGTTTATTTCCTCCTCAGCCTGTTCTGCACAAAAAATGGCATTGATCCACCAGTAGAAAAAAGTACTCTAAAGACAGGAGGATATATTAGCTTGAATCTCACACCTACCTCTCAACATTCCCTGATTGGTGGGATGAATTTGCTTCTCTCTTGCCTAATCTACAGTGATTCAGTTTTGAGGGCAATGAAAAATTTTTTGTCCAGATTAAATAAGGAAAGGGCGATAATCATGGCTCTGCATGGTAACCAACTGGGGTTGAATGTGTTTTTGTTGATGTATTTCCCTCACTTATACACAAAATCCAAAGTTAACACAGCAGGTAAGTGATTTAAATAATGAAAAATGGAGAAAGTACAGTTGTGTAAGTATACTTACCATTACAGTAGATGTTTGAATGATCACTGTAGCAGTAGCCTTAACTGTACAGTATTTGGCACATTTATTTATCAAAATAAAATGCCTGGCCACGGTGGTGCAGTGGTTAGCCTTGTCGCCTCACAGCAAGAGGTTCTCCGGTTCAATCCTTGGCTGGGGTGCCTTCTGTGCGGAGTCTGCATGTCCTTCCTGTGGTCGCATGGGTTTCCTCCCACATCCCAAAGACATGCTGTAACTCTAAATTGGCCCTAGGCTTGAGTGCGTGCGTGTGTGCCTTCTGTGGAAGGTTGGGCGGCCGGGCTGGCAACTCGACACCGTAAAACTCCACTGCCAATCATGAGCGGACAGGTGATCCGATGTGGCAACCCCTACCTGGGAAAAGCCGAAAGAAGAAGAATTTATCAAAATAATTTAATACATAATTGTACCATATTTAAGCTGTAAATATTTATATTTTGTGGCATCTTTACTAATATTGGTCCTGGTTGCTTCCTCATGGCCAGGTTTGAAGCATACACTCAGTGTGCCCTTTGAATTATCAAATCCTGCTGCTGAACACCAGTCCAGTTTCTTTGTTAGTCTGTTCCTTCCAGTTTCTCTGGTGCAGCAGAAAAATCTCAAGTTTTCTCTGTGCGCTCTGATGTTCTTCGTGTTTCACTGTTGCAGTCATTACATTTGGGTAATCCTGCTGGCAGGTTTCCCTCAGTCGGCCTGAATTCAAAAGTCCTGGATCCTGCGTCGGCTGCTGTCACCCCTTCCCTGACGTGAGGTCGTCAGGGGTATAAAAGATGCAGCCGACGCCATTTTCTTTAGTCTTTCTTGCCGCACGGTGCCCGAAGCAGAAGCAGTTCGCAAGTGCCGGTCGGCCAACTCCTGAGATTTTCGTGTTCGAGTTTCAGATCCGAAGTCTTCAATAAAGCTAAGTACCCCATTGGGGAAACTTATTTTCTTGCTCTAGACCGATGTCAGAAAAAGTAAATAATTGTATTTCTTGTGGAAAGCAAATACCTCATAAGGATTTTCATTCTTACTGTATTCCTTGCCTAGGCCCTGATCACAACATTTCTGGTTGTCGGTTTTGTGCTAGATTTAACCAAAACACCATTAAGCGTCAGTATGATTTTGCTTTAAACTATTTTGGACGCCGGTTTAATTATCCAGAAATGTCATCGGATAGCCATCCGACTACCGGAATTCACAAAAAACGCAAAGAAAAGGGGAGAGATAGACAACTGAGGCCCAAAACCGACGACGAAGCTTCTCCTAAGCCAGTCGCCGGTTCTCAGTGAGGCGCTTTCGCAGCCCCTGACGCCCGCTACTTTAGAGTCGCAGGCCGCTACCGACTCTCACGTGGAGTCGGCCATGCCACTGGAAACTCAAGGCATTGGAGCCTCAGATACTATTCCTTCAGATGGGTCCAGAGCCGCTGAGCAGGCACCGGCTTCTGAGGGTGTATTCAGACCTAAGCATCTTTACATTAAACCAACTTCAGCTTAAAAGGCAAAGACTAAAGCACCTTCTAAAGCAAAGAAACAAACTCAAGAGCCATGTGGTCAGGCCTCTATGCCCAAAAAACAGATGCTCAAATTGGCCGAAGACTTGATTACCTTGATCAGGGGTTCCCATCCCCCTCCTGATAAGAGGCCTAGGCAAGAGACTGACTATGAATCTTCAGATCAGGTTTCCATTTCTTCTGATTCCTCTTCTGATCAGGAATATTCTCTTCCCCCCCATGAGGATTCTGATGCTAAAGAATCTATACCTTCAGCTTCTCCTCCAGAGGACTATTCTTTTGGGGAAGCCTTGCATACCATGAGGGAGCATTTCCACTGGGAGAGCCAAGATCTTTCAGAATCTAAAAAGAGGCTCAGGGATTTCCTTTTACTACCTCAACACAGGCCACTAGCCATTCCACCTGTGTTAGACATTGTAGATGTGTTTTCGGAGTTTAGTCTTACCCCTGACTCTTTACCTTAAGCTCCTGTTAAGCCTGACAGATATTACAGGGTTCCTGACTCATAAATTCCTTTTTAAAAACCCTGCTGCAGACCCAGAAACTATTTCACAGGGTCCCAAAGGAGTTGAGGCTTCCGCTGCAAAAAACTCTACCCTCTCTGACACAGATTCTAGGGCATTGGATAGATTTGGAAAAAAAAGGTTTACACATCTGCTACCAATTCTCTGCACTGCCCTTTGGCTTATCTACTGAGCCCAGGGTCTTTACAAAGTGCCTGGCACCAGTAATTGCATTCTACAGACAAAGAGGAATACAAATATATCCTTACTTGGACGACTATCTAATTCAAGCAGAGAACAAGGATATTCTTCTACAGCATCTGGCGTTTGTGAAAAGACTTCTAACATGCCTAGGGTACACAGTCAACGAAAAGAAATCAAAACTAGTACCCTCTCAAGAGATAATATTCCTGGGTGCAAGCTTAAATGCAACTGCCCAGATGGCTTATCTCACACCAGACAATGGCAACTGACTACCTATTTCAAAATGTTGGCAACAAAGGCCCAGTTATATGCAAGAAAAATTCTGCTGGCTTTGGGCTTCATGGCATCCTGCATCCTACTAATTCCATATGCAAGACTGCATATGAGGAAACTTCAATGGTACCTAAAAAGTGTTTGGACTCAACATTGCCACAGCCTGGAAACTATGATTACTCTCATTCCCTGCCTGCAACAGGAATTTTGATGGTGGGCAAAGGCTTGTCACCAAAACAAGGGGCAGCCATTCACATTACCCCCAGCCAGGCAGTCACTAACAACGGATGCATCAGATTATGCCTGGGGGGCCCGCATGGCAGGAAGATGCATTCAGGCACATGGACCTCAAACCAAATGCATGTACATATCAATCAAAAAGAGATGCTAGCTGTTCAAAATGCCCTGACAGCCTTCAAGGACCTACTTTATCCAGGACAACTACTGATAAAGACAGACAACACCACGCTCATGTGGTATAGAAACAAGCAGGGGGGCACACATTCTTATCCCCTTTGCAGACTAGCCATGACTTTGTGGGACACAGCATTGACTTACCAAGTTCATCTGCAGGCACAATTCCTGCCAGGAAGGAAAAATACTCTGGCAGATGAACTAAGCAGAAACCTCATGGATCCCCACGAGTGGCAGCTGGATCCGCAAGTCTTCAGCATGATAACAAGGAAATGGGGATGCCCGGACATAGATCTATTCGCCTCCCCTCACAACTACCAACTAAAAAGATTCTGCACAAGGATTTATCACAGACAAGCATGGAAAGTGGACGCCCTATCCTTCAGCTGGAAAAATCTATCAGTATATGCCTGTCCCCCACTGCCTCTCCTCCCCAAGGTCCTCCTAAATGTCAGACAGGAGAAGCCACAGATGATGCTGATTGCCCCAGACTGGCCCCGCCAGTACTGGTATCCAATCCTAAGGAACTTGTCTCAATGCCCAGCTTGGACCTTACCACAAATATCTCATCTACTGTCCCAGCAAAACAATCAGAACATGCACAGCCAACTCAGGACTTTAAACCTGGCAGCATGGCGAATAATGTAGTCATACAAAACACACCTCTCAGTAAAGCTGTGATGGATGTCATTTTGGAAGCCAGAAGGCCTAGTACTAGAAAATCTTATGCTGGAAAATGGAAGAGATTCTGTGCTTGGAACCAGGCACAAGGAACTGATACAGCTGTGCCAAATATTCCTCAGATTTTGCAATACTTAACTGAGATGCTGGACAAAGGCCTATCTTTTTCATCTATTAAAATTCATGCCTCTGCCATTTCGGCTCATTACAATACAGAGCCACCAATCTTTTCTCATCCCTTATTAAAGCAGTACCTCAGAGGAGCCAAAAATGTAAGGCCTCCAAGGAGATCACCAATGCCTGCATAGAATCTCACCTATGTCTTGGAAAAACTCACCCTGCCTCCTTTTGAGTCAGCTGCTACTGCTGATATAAAGTTTTATCTTGGAAAACAGCGCAGCTCCTAGCAATAACATTTGTAAGACGAGTTTCAGAGCTACAGGCACTCATGGCTGTGGAACCTTTTATCATTTTTTATCCAGACAGGGTCTCTCTGAGGACAAACCCAACATTTATGCCTAAGGTGGTGTCCAGTGTGGCTCTTAACCAAACTATTCATCTGCCAACGTTTTATCCAAATCCACAGAACAAGGGGGAGAGAATTCTGCATACTTTGGATGTACACAGACAGCTTAGATTCTACTTGGATAGAACCAAAGTTTTCAAAAAGACAGAGCAATTACTAGTGGCATATGCTGCAGGTTCACAAGGAAAGGCTATCTCAAAGCAGACTATTTCAAAGTGGATAGGCCACTGCATTAGTTTCTGCTACTTACACTATGGCAAGCCAGTGCCCAAGGGCATTATGCGACATTCAACCAGAGCTGCAGCCACTTCAGCAGCCTTTCTCGGGAGTACCAATCAAGGACATTTTAGAGGCTGCTACTTGGAGTTCAGTGCACACCTTTGCAAGGCACTATCATCTGCTACTCTACTCTAAATCCAGGGCAGGCTTTGCCACTGCAGTTCTGCAGAGCCTCATAGCCGCTCCTAATGCTGTTTAGCTCCAGCCTCCCAACCATAGCTTTGGGACTCTACCCAAATGTAATGACTGTAACAGTGAAACACGAAGAACATAGTACAGTTGTGTACACTTACCATAAATGTAGATGTTCGAGTGTATTCACTGTTGCAGTCCAGGTTACCCACCCGCCATCCCCCTTTATTCTGATGGAACTTATCTTTCCTTCTTTGATTTATACAATCTATGTGGTGTATTTGCTTGTAGAGGAAGGTACATTTTATATTGGTGCATGTGTATATATATATATATATATATATATATATATGGATCTATCTTACAACGTCGACAAGTCAAAACGCCGAAAACGAAATCACCGACACCACATAACCGACATTTCACAAACACGAAACCTCACATGCCCGACACACCATAATCCCGACAAGCAACAAACAAAACAAATCCCCGGTCCAAAAAGCACACACACAACACAAGCACACCAAAATCCTTACAAACCAACACTAAACCTCACATACACAACTACCTACAACCTTAACCCAAACCCTAACCCTAAGGTCCGCCACTATCGCACACTCACCTAACCCGCCTAACCCTAACTCACTTAACCCGCCCTAACCCACAAACTATCACAGTCGCACACTTACCTAGCCCGCCTAACCCTAACTCACTTAACCCGCCCTAACCCACAAACTATCACAGTCGCACACTTACCTAGCCCGCCCTAACCCTAACTCACTTAACCCGCCCCTAACCCACAAACTATCACAGTCGCACACTTACCTAGCCCGCGCCCTAACCCTAACTCACTTAACCTGCCCCCAACCCACAAACTATCACAGTCGCACACTTACCTTACTCGCACCCTACCGTCCGTCACTACCGCATACATCCACAGCCTTTTCCCATGTCGATGTTCTCAGCGTCGGGGTTTTGATCCGTCGGTCTTCTCCGTTTTCGATCTTCTGGCGTCGGTGTTCTCGCTGTCGGCGTTCTGACTTGTCGACGTAGTCAGATAGAACCATATATATATATGTATATATATATGGTTTACTATTACAAGGTCGAACGGCACTCCTTCGACTGTATTATAGTCTACAACGGAAGGTCGTAAATGTCGAAGTCAAAAAATCAATCTAGGAACGGTGTTAACATGGGTTGAGGTAGGTGTTCATATTATTCTGAACTACAAACATCTCCCCTACCTCGACCCATGTTGAAACCCATTCCTAGATTGTTTTTTTGAGTTTGCGATGATCAGTTTCGACCTTCCGTTGTTGACTATACGACAGTCGAAGGAGTGCCGTTCGACCTTGTAATAGTATAATAGTAAACCTATATATATATATATATATATATATATATATATATATATATATATATAAATTTTGACTACCCTTTTAGGGGGCATCTGACATCTGGGGCAAGAAAAACTAAAGAAAATGGCATTGGCTGCATCTTTTATACCCCTGACGACCTTACGTCAGGGAAGGGGCGATAGCAGCCGACGCAGGACCCAGGACTTTGGAATTCAGGCTGACTGAGGGTAACCTGTCAGCAGGATTACCCAAATGTAATGACAGCAACAGTGAATACACTCGAATATCTACATTTATGGTAAGTGTACACAACTGTACTTTTTCTAACTCAGCTATTTATTTTTGAAATGGCTCCTCTTGAGAAGCCTCATACTCATCCCAGCCTTGTCTTCATTTCAGCCTCTAATTTTTACAGTTTTATCAATTCAATTGAATAACTAATTAAAGCTTTTATTATTTTCAGCCTTTTGTTACTTGACTTAACATATTCCTTCACTGTTTCATTTTGTTATAATCACCACTGAGAGCAGTTTATTTTTTTTCTTCTAAATTGCTAGAACTCATCTGTTGGACCAGAAGTGAAGCTTGAACTAATTTTTACTGAACAACTGCAGGATTCTTTTGAGCGGTCATCTTTTCTGGTTGATTTTCTTTTAGGTTCTCCGAATTTCATTTTTGCTGGGATCCAGACATTGCACTTACTAGCCAGCAACTGATGTTACAGAAATTTACACTTTCCCTGATGATCTTCATGTTTCACTGTTGCAGTCATTACATTTGGGTTATCTGCTTGCAGGTAGCCCTCAGCTGGCCTGATTATCAAAGTCTTGGGTCTTGCGTCAGTTGCTCTCTCTTCTTCCATGACTTCAGGTAGTCAGGGGTATAAAGCATGCAGCCGACGCCATTACATCAGTCTTTCTTGCCGTGCGGTGCCCGAAGCAGAAGCAGTTCGCAAGTGCCGGTCGTCCGACTCCTGAAATTTTCGTTTTCGAGTTTCAGAACCGAAGTCTTCTAAAAAGCTAAGTACCCTGTTGGGGATCCTTTTTCTTGCTCTAAACCAATGTCAGTAAAAGTTAACAATTGTATTTCTTGTGGAAAGCAAATACCTCATAAAGATTTTCATTCGTACTGCATTCCTTGCTTGGGCCCTGACCACGACGTCACTCGCTGTTGGTTTTGTGCTTTATTCAGTCCTCTTACTATTCGTTATCAGTTCATTTTCGCATCTAACTATTTTGGTACTCAGTTCAGTTATCCAGAAATGGCTTCCAACATTCCAAAACAACATAAACATAAAGATAAAGACAGAGACAGACTGCATAGGTCCAAAACTGCCGACGACGCTTCTGTTGAGCTAGTCACCAGTTAGCCGGTACTCAGTGAGGCGCTTTAGCAGCCCCTGATACCCGCTACTTCAGATTCGCAGGCCTCTACTGAGACCCATTCTGAGTCCAATATGCCGCAATATGCTTCTTCGACTATGGAACCTGCGCATGTCTCTACCTTGCATGGGTCTAGAGCCGCTGTGCGGCACCGGCTTCTGTGGGTGTATTCAGGCCTCCTGACTTGCGTATCAAACCAATGCCATCTTCTTCTTCAAGACCTAAGACTCGATCCACGCCTAGAAAACTGACGTCCAGACCACATGGTCAGGCCCATATGCCTAAAAAACAAATGATAAAAATGGCTGAAGACCTTATTACTCTAATTAGGGAAAGCCACCTTTCTCCCTCTAAGAGACTTAGAACCGATTTTCCTTCTGATTCTTCTGATCAGGATGAAATTTTTGTTTCTTCTGATGACCAGGATTTGCCCTTATCTACCTATGAAGATTCTGATGCAGAGTACTGCATTCCCTCTGCTTCCCCTCCAGAAGATTTCTCTTTTGGTGAAATTTTGCACACTTTTAGGGAGCATTTCCACTGGGAAAGCCAGGATTACTCTGACTCCAAAAAGAGGCTTATGGAATTCTTATTCCTGCCTCAACACAGGCCTTTAGCTATCCCCCCTGTACTGGACATTGTAGATGATGCCTTCTTGGAATCTAGCCTGGCCCCATACACCTTACCTCCGGCTCCCAGGAAACCTGACCGGTTTTACAGAGTACCTGATTCTCACAAGTTCCTCTTTAAGAATCCTACTGCGGACCCGGAGACCATTTCACAGGGACCCAAAGGCATTAAGGCTACTACTGCCAAAATCCTACCCCCTCTGATAGAGATTCCAGGGGTTTGGACAGATGGGGTAAGAAGGTATACACTTCTGCTTCTTTGGCCATTAGGGCCTTAAACTGCCAGTTTTATATATTAAAGTACCAGCAGCATCTTATTGTATTACTTAAACAGAAATTGATGTTGATTCCTGACTGTGCTGAAAATAAAGAATTACAGGATTTAATGCATTCTGCTGAACAAGTTGGTAAACATACTTTGCAATGTGGCTTTGACTCCTTAGAGGCATCTTGTAGGGCTGCTGTTCCTGGGTCTGTTCTTAGAAGGCATGCTTGGCTTAAGGAGCAAACGCTGTTACCTCCTGTTGTGCAGTGTGTCACTGTTGGAACCATGACACCTGCCTCCGACCCCTTCCTGGCTGTCCCAGCAAGAGGGCCAGATTCTGCACCCCTAGCTTCAAACCCTGAACCTTGCAGCCTGGCTAATTATCTGAGCTCTCCATTACCATCCCTCAGTAAGCAAGTGCTGGATGTCATTCTGGAGGCAAGGAGGCCTAGTGCTAGAAAATCCTATGCTGAAAAGTGGAAAAGATTCTGTTCCTGGAGCGAAACTCGGGAGATAGGCACAACAGTGCCCAGTTTACCGCATATTCTTCAATACTTAACAGAGATGCTTCACAAGGGCCTTTCCTTCTCTTCTATTAAAAATCATGCCTCTACCATTTCGGGTCTAGTTCACGTTGTCATAAGCTGACAATATTGAATACGATATTGTCGGCACGACAATGTCGAAAGTTCAGAACATCGCGCAGGTAAACGGAAATCTCCGTAAGGGGGAGATTTCAGTTTACCTCAATGTAGTGTGGTCTCTGAGTTGGTATATTTAAGTAGGGGGTGCAGCCCCCCTGCCTACGCTAGTTAGTTTTTTTTTATTGATTTTTTTTTTTTTTTTTTACATTATTCAATATTTTACTACGATCAATAAAGTTCGACCGTTATTGATTCAGTGTAGTAAAATTTCGATAACGTGATATAGACGTGCCATTTCAGCACATTATAATACGGAACCACCCCTCTTCTCTCACCCACTGCTGAAGCAATTCCTCAGAGGGGCAAAAAATTTAAGACCACCCAGGAGAGCCCCTACTCCAGCTTGGGACCTTAACTTTGTATTGGAAAAGCTCACTCTCCCTCCCTTTGAGCCAGCTGCAACTGCAGAGTTGAAATTCCTTTCTTGGAAAACAGCCTTCCTTCTAGCCATCACTTCAGCAAGAAGAGTGTCTGAATTACAGGCCCTCATGGCAGTGGAGCCCTTCATCATCTTCCATGCAGACAGGGTGTCCCTCAGGACCAATCCTTCCTTTATGGCCAAGGTGGTATCCAGTGTGGCCCTTAATCAGTCTATTCATTTGCCAACCTTCTTTTCTAATCCACAGAACAAAGGAGAACGAATACTGCACTCTTTGGACGTGCACAGACAACTAAGATTTTATTTGGACAGGACTAAGCCTCTCAGAAAAACTGAACAGCTGCTAGTTGCCTTTACTGCAGGGGCAGAGGGGAAGCTCATTTCAAAGCAAACCATTTCTGAATGGATAGGCCATTGCATTCTTTTCTGCTATAAGCATCATGGAAAACCTACTCCACAGGGGATAAGATCACATTCCACCAGGGCTGCATCTACTTCAACAGTCTTTCTCAGAGATGTTCCTACCAGGGACATCCTAGAAGCTGCTACCTGGAGTTCTGTTCATACCTTCACCAAGCATTACCACTTGCCTATTTTCTCTAAATCCAGAGCTGGCTTTGCCACTGCATTCTTGCAGGGCCTAGTAGCTGGTCGTAATGCTCTCTAATTGCCTCCTCCCTTCCTTAGCTTTGGGAATCTACCCAAATGTAATGACTGCAACAGTGAAACACATAGAACATAGTACAGTTGAGTGTACACTTACCATAAATGTAGATGTTCGAGTGTATTCACTGTTGCAGTCCTGGTTACCCTCCCTCCAGCCCCTTGACTTCTATTTGCTATATCTCTCTTCTTGTGTACTGTATTTAAGCTTTCTGGTGTATTTGCTTATAATTGGAAGTGTAATCTTGTATATAATTGCTTCCCATTATGGGAGGACCTGACATCTGGGGCAAGAAAAAGTGATGTAATGGCATTGGCTGCATGCTTTATACCCCTGACTACCTGATGTCATGGAAGAAGAGACAGCAACTGACACAGGACCCAAGACTTTGATAATCAGGCCGGCTGAGGGCTACCTGCATGCAGATAACCCAAATGTAATGACTGCAACAGTGAATACACTCGGACATCTATATTTATGGTAACAACTGTACTGTCCTTTTCTCTCACTTTTTATTTTCAGTCATTGAGAGCTGAAATGAAGCTGCTGATTAGTGTGCATCCATCTTGGAATTCCTTCAAATTGGATATCACTTTAGGCATAAAATGAGGATTAGATTATGTCCTTCCCTATCACTGTTCTGGGGTCTTCTGCCAAAGATAGCCCAACATCTGGCCAGTATACCAAAGACTTGTATTTCCTAGCTGCATCATATTTGAGATGTATGCTCCCTGCGCAAGTGTAGGCATAAATGTGATGCGCAAACACTTCCCAAACCAGAATGGCATTGCAACCAATCCAAACACCGTTATCGTATGTTGGTCTGAATGCACTTCACTTTGCTGGTTATACCGAGCCTCCACTTTCAAGATAAGTACACCGTTGATTCCCCCCACCAGAAATCTAGGCCTGTTCCTGCTACTATCCAGCCTCTGCCAGACGTATCTCTTGTGGTTGATGAGAACCTGGAGGACAGTCAAATATTGACATAGGTTTCTTCTGCTGCAACCATCTCGGAGGCCAGCGCAGAACTGGCTTCTTGCACATCCTATGAGGCCTTGCAAACATCTGCCATGGACATTGAGGAGGAATCATAGCTGATAATCTCTTTGGGGCCTAAAAGTATTCCTCAGATCCTTATTAGGGAGGCGGTACCAAGCACCTTGATCAAATCCAGGCAGGGGTCCAAACCATCACACTTTGTCAAGGCAGATGTCCCCTTAAAGAAAAGGCAGAAGTCTAAACATAGTGTTGGCTACCAGAGATAACACAAAGAAAAAAGCAGGACTTCAGTCAAGATTTGTTCAATGCCCTGATGGCTTTAAAATCTTCTCAGGGAGTTTTGATTTTTTCACCTCCTTGGTCTTCTACACCCCCCTGAATCTCCTTTGGGGGAACTGTCTTTTGTAGACACAGTCGTGTGTATGATGAAACTTTTTAAATGGGATTTCTGCCAGCTATCAGACATTCAGAAAAGGTGCTACGAGTTGTTACAAATGGACTCTGCTATACCTTCTGCTCTCCCTCCTGTATTGGCTGCCCCATTGAATATCTTCTCTGTAGTTTATGTAAGGTGATGTGTAAGGTGATGGATGCCTGCAAATTCCTGTAAAAATGCCCTTCATCTGATCCAGTGGTTATTTCTGTGTCTACTGATATGCCCTCTAGGTTGTTGCCCTCTTCTAAGCTCCTTTCCTAGGATAAAGACTGTTGAGCTATGGAGAAGAATTGTAAAAAAATATACACTTGGTCTTTGTGGCTGTAAATTACCAGACCCATATGACCAGATATATTTTGTCTCCTTTAGTTTCTGATATTCCTGACTCAGAGGGCAAGGCTTCAGTGCTTACCTCGTCAGGTTGCACATCTCAAATTGTCTGTCACTGTATAAAATACCTCTATAATGCGGCTTACACCAACTCTAGGGCTACTGACTCTATGGCTGTGTGATGACGTGCTATTCCTTGGCTTTGCCTTCAAGCATTGCCTGATGATATGAAAGCCAAATTTCTGGATGCTGCTCCAGATAACCAAAATTTATTTAGCACTGCTGTGGCAGAGCTCTTTAAGACCTTCCAGGATCAGGTTAAGATCATAAAAGATTCAAAGCACGTCTTTGTGTCCCCTATTCCTAAGTTTCAGAGGAACTATCCTAGTAAAACTGCCTTTGTGGGCAGACTGCCTTAGATAATTTTCCAAAGGCAAGAAGGCTCCTAGGTATATTCTTTTCTGATAAGCCTACTCAAATGGCTAGGCCCCAAAGGCAGTATTTTCCTGGCAGCCATCTGACTTTCTGCCTTCCCTTCCTCTTGGACAGGTTCCCTTGTTTTTCAGGCTTTCTCTGCATCTCCGAATTTGGCAAAAGATCACCACAGAGTCTTTGAAACTATCCATTATCTGGCAGGGTTACTTTATAGCTAGTTAAAACCTTCCCTCCTTCTCCAGTAAACCTCAAGCTCCTGCAGAACAGCTTCCTCATTTTCCAGGGGTATTGCAAGGCCTGTTGGACAAGGGTACCATTCACCCATTTCCAAAACCAAGAGGGGTTTAAGGTTTTATTCCAGAATGTTTCTGGTCTCCAGGAAAGAGGGGTCTTGGAGACTTGTCCTGGATCCTTCCTTTTCTGAGCACTTTTCTTAAAGAGCCATCCATCCAAATGCTTTCTCTTCAGATCATGCTTCCTCTGTTGCTTCCCCAGGCCTTTCTAGTTTTCCTGGATCTAAAGAATACTACCTTCATATTCCTATCCACCCTTTGTTTAAGAAATGTTTGCATTTGTGTGTTTTTTCTTTTCATTTTCACTTCTCTGCTTTGCTGTTTTGGATCAACAGCCCCAAGGGTGTTCACAAACTGCCTAGCTCCAGTGGTCACTTTTTGCAGGCTTCAGTGCATTCAGCTATTTCCCTATCTCGACCTTTTAGTTCAGACCCCATCTCAATCCAAGCTAGTGCAGAATCTTCACTTTATCCAGCTTCTGTTGCACAACTTGGAGTTCACCAACATCTTAAAAAAAAAGTCAGTGTTGACTCTGTCTCAGGATAACATTTTTCTGGGCTGCAGGATCCAAACTGTTCCAGTACTAGCCTTTGTTCCTGCCTCCAAGATTGTGTTTCTCATGAAATATTTCCTTTCCCTGACTCCCCTGTCCTGTCTAATGGCCAGGGAATTTCTATGGGCTTTATGGTTCGTGGCATCTACCATTGCAATGGTTCCCTGGGCCAGGCTTCATATGAGAGAGTTTCAGTGGTACCTAAAGTCAGTATGGCATCAACACTGCCATGTGCTAGAGCAGCCGGTTCCTCTTCTCCTTGTCTCAAACTGGAATTTCACTGGTAGTCAACAGATATGTCTCAGTCGAGGCATTCCTCTCCTACTTCCTCAGCTGTCCCAGGAACTCTTCCCCCTTCACCACAAAGAGAGGATGAGGAGCCACTTCAGGCACCATGAAGGTTCAGGGCCTTTGGATCCCTGAGCAGAAGGCAGATCACATCAACATCAAGGAAATGAGGGCTCTCATTTTGGCTCTTCAAACTTTCCACTCATTCTGCCTGCCAGATGAGGGTATATACCAACAGCAATACCACAGTCATATGTTGCTTCAACAGGCAAGGGGGCAAGAGGTCTTACATCCTTTGCAGACTGGCCCCTCAAGCCTGGGAAATAGTCATCAGTCTGCTGGTGACCCTCCAGACAGTCTACATCCTTTGAGAGCACAGTGTTGTGCAGGTTCTGTTAGCAGGTCCAGGACACAGTCTCACGCATGAATTCTTGACACGAGATCCCAGAGGCAATAATTACTGGAATAGTGAAAAGAAAGACATCTGCTGTTATGGTAAGATTTTATACTACTGTACTTTCTTCATATTGATCACTGCTGCAGTAACTTTAGCTTTATGAGTTATATCCTGCATAGGATATAAAAGTGGGACAGCTTCCAAAGCTTCGGGGCACCTTTCAGTTACTTGAATGGTTAGCTCCAGCTTTCAACTTTTCTGTCCTGAAAAATAAGTTATTTAATGGAATTGGATGGCGCAGTAGTGCAACGGTAGCAAGAGTTTCTCTGGTTCAGTTTTTGGCTGGAGTTCCGGTTCTCTAGTTCGATTCTTGGCTGGAGTGCCTTCTGTGCAGAGTCTTCATGTTCTCTCTGTGTTCGTGTGGGTTTCCTCCAGGTGCTCCAGTTTCCTTTCATGTTTCAAAGACATGCGTCTGGAGCATTTTCCCCCAGGCCTCTGCTGAAAATTGACTTTGTTCCAAGTCCTTCCTGGTAAACAAATGTTAAATAAAATAAATTTAAGACCTCTGTTTCTACCTTAAAAAATGCATGGCGACCCAACTCATAAGACCTCCTTATTCTATCCCTTACTGAAAAAGCCTTTTCCAAAATAATCCCAGCCTCATGGAACAGTATCCCCATAATAATATATTTATTAGAATTGTAAAAGATTGAATTTGATTCTATAAGACATAATATAAGAAAGTAAGTGGCCATACTTTAAAGATGCTGACTGATGTAATTATTCAACATATATTGCAGCTTACTGTCCTTACCTTCCATCATTGTTATGCAGCATATTTTTTTACAGTCTGCATATGACTAATTATCCTTTCTTAACTGTCGCAATGTTCTGATTTACCAGAGCTTTAAGTATGTCAAATGCTTCAAACATTTGGGAGGTTAGGATAATGGTTAAGATGTTTACTTTACAGACACAAGATGCGGGGTTTGATTCTCACATGGTGTAATGGGATAGGCTTAAAATGGCCCACATGGGCTGTTAACCTAGTACTAACCAATGAACCTACTAACATTTACAGTTTAATCTCTCCTCCTGTTTTCTGTTAATCTTTTGTTTTCCTCTCATCTTTCCCATTTTGTCATGTCTCTTTTTTCACTGTTATTTACCTCATTTTTGTTCAGTTTTTACTACATAGTGACTATTTTTGTAATTGTAGTTCATAGGTAAGTACTAGGCTATCTGCCCAAGGGCATTTATAAGCCTAGCCAGAGTGTGTTAGCTTTCGCCACCCCCTTAGATTAGTTCCCTGTGCCTCTGACCAGCAGAGCCATTAGTTCCCTGCGCCTCTGTCCAGCAGAGCCACTGCAGTGATCCCTGGGGTATATTTTCTATTTCCCATCCACCCGTCAAGGTTTCTCTTGAAGAGTGCTAGTGAGGGGCTCTGCCTGATGTATATTGGAATCTTGTTCTAAAGCATGGGGAGTCTCTGAGTCCGGAATCTATTCCTCCAGCACGTCCTATTTATCATTGTGGTAAGGTTTATATCCCTAGAGCGTGTGGCTCTCAGGGATTTGT
The DNA here is from genome assembly GCF_019279795.1 of Protopterus annectens. Classification (NCBI taxonomy): domain Eukaryota; kingdom Metazoa; phylum Chordata; order Ceratodontiformes; family Protopteridae; genus Protopterus; species Protopterus annectens. Next base: position 1,512,551,241 of record NC_056741.1, read on the forward strand.
TTTTTTTTTAGGTGGAGCATATCCATCAATTCTGGGTTGGACATGGCCTTGTATGTCAAACAGAGATCACCTCTGAGTAAGCGGTATGCAACCGAATACAGCTGGAGTTTCTTTAGTCGGGCTGCATAGGTCATCTGTTTGAGGCCAGTAATCCTCTTGGTAAGGTACTTTTGTGGTCTTTCCAGCTGTTGCAGGTGTCTTGTAAGGTACATCCCAAATGGGGCATTGTATTCTTTAATGGGTCTAATAAGTGAGTAGAGAGGCACAATAACCTCCTTTGTTCTGGATGAGAACCCTTTTGAGATTAGGTGGGCCACGTAGAAGGATTTTCTAACCACATTGGCAATATGATTATCAAAGGAGAGATTGCTATCTACTTGGGTCCCCAGATCCCTTATTACTTTTTCTGTATTTAGGGGACTACCACCTATGTGGTAGTTTGCGGGTACTTTGTTTTTTCCAAAGGGGATGACAATGCACTTTTTGGCATTCAGCTTGAGGCCATGATTTTGACACCAGGCATCCGTCTCAGTGAGATCCTTCTGGAGGGTGTCTGTATCAGCTGGAGAATCAATTATGGCCCCTAGTTTGCAGTCATCTGCGAACTTGGTCAGCCAAAGTCCTCCTTTGCTTGCCTGTAACTCTGAGAAGTATATACTGAACAGGAGGGGTCCTAGGACTGAGCCCTGGGGGATGCCACTTGTAACCGGTTTAGAGTCGGACCTAGAGTCTGCCACTCTCACCATATGGGTTCTGTCCGTGAGCCAATTTGCAACTCATCTTGTGACATAGGGGTTAATGTTCAGGTTGGTAAGTTTGTCTATAATACCAGAATGGGGAATGGTGTTGAAAGCCTTTGCGAGGTCTAGGTAGGCTGTGTGGACCTCCTTGCCCTCATCTAATGCCTTGGTAACTGTCTCAAAGAAGTCCACCAGGTTTAGGAGGCATGCTCTGCCCTTAACAAAGCCAAACTGGGTGGGGTCCAAAGTTTGGAGGTTCCCAATGGCTCTGTTAATGAGTTCCATGATGATGTGCTCCGTAGCCTTGCAGACCAGGCTAGTCAGACTTATAAGGTGATAGTTCCCGGGATCCGTTGTGGCGCCACCTTTGTGGAGTGGGATAACTGTTTCTGTGCGCCACTCTGTGGGTATGTAGCCTGTAGAGAGGCGGAGTTTGAACAATGTGTTTAGGTGAGGGGTTAGTTCATTTTGGAGCTCTTGTAAGACATAGCCTGGGACACTGTCCAGTCCCATTGAGGCTGTGTTTTTGGCTTTGGATAGGGCTGTTTTGACCTGTGTGTCTGTGATTGCCGGGGCCTTACATTCTTGTGGTATGGTTATAGGCCCTTTAGGGGGTGAGAGGGGTGTGAAGTTTACACTGAACCTGTCTGCCAAAATGTTGCAATATCAGTCGGTTCAGTGTATTTTGTGCCATTCTGCACAGACTCAGAGCAGATCTGAGAGTTTCCACTTAGGTTCTTGACATAGCTAAAGAACGCTTTGTGGTTATCTTTGGAGTCCTTGGCAATTTCTCTTTCGAAGCTAGCCTTAGATGATTTAATGAGAGATCGTAGTTTCTTGCTGATACTAATCATGGATGTCTTTCCTTCTAGGGATTTTGCTCTTATCTGTACTAGTTTCCTCCTCCTGTTGTAGAGCCTGTTTATGGCAGGGGTCCACCAGCCTGGTTTCCTTTTCTTGGAGGAGTGAGTATTGGTTTTACTTTGGATAGCACGATCCATGCATTCCTGCAGATCATAGTGCACTTTGTATAGGTTTCCGCAGCTTGGGCAACATTGTCCATTGGCATGGGGGCTGTGAACCTTTCCACTTCAGTCTTAAGCAATGTGAAGTTTGCTTTTGAAAAGTTTTTCACGGTGGTTTCCTTGATTGGGGTTAAGGGCGGAGTGTGAATATCCAGAGTGATTAGTCTATGGTCTGATCTAACCAGCGAGGGGTTGACGTCAGGTGTGGAACACCAGTCGCCCATGTTGGTGATGCCCAGGTCCAATATGTTCCCTCTGTTGGGGGTGCTGACCAATTGATCCAGGGCGTTCAAGTTTATAAATTCTAGGAAGCGTTGGGCAAGGGAGTTAGTACTTGAGTAGTTCTCCCAGTTAATGTTTGGGTAGTTGAAATCACCCAGTATTAAGGTGTTTGGTAGGACCTTCATATTTCCCAGTGTCTCTAGAAATGCGGAATGGGGGTCCTGGGTCACGGTCGGTGATCTGTAGCAAGCTACAATTTGGATTGCAGTTTTGCCCATTGTTAGTTGCACTTGGATGATCTCTGATGCATCGTGCTGCGCGCCACTAACCTTCATTATATCTGCTTCATTATATGTGGTTGTGAAACCTCTACACATTACATAGTGCTTATTCTTACTTACACTTGTGTAGATTGCATATGCTAATTTGTTCTGTTTAGTCAGTACTATATTTACCACTCATGTTCTGTGGAATTATGTTTTTGCTGTGTTGTATTTTTATGTTTTGGCCCAGGTCAGTATTGAAAAAGTTCCCCAGATCAGCTCACTTGACCATGTAATGCACAGTAAATAAATATATACATAAACTAAAAACACAGAATGAAGACAGTTCTTTGCTGATACATTACATCAACTGCATGCATCAAACTCGAGAAAATATTAGTCTTATTGAAGTTTACTAACCTGAGGCATATTTGAACTTTAGATATGGAAAAAAGTTGTTTAAAATTATAGACAAAACTTGAAAACTGTGGTGAAAAGATGTTTAAATGAGTATGAATACAAATGTAAGGATTTCTGTAGCTTAAGAGTAAAGTTCTGCCTTTTCATAAGTTTAGTCTGAGGAGCCATATTCTAGTAGACTGTTTTTTGTGACATTTATACTGTTAATTGCATACATTTAGCAGCTGTAAAATTTTGGAACTTACAAATATATCATGCCATGTTTGGAAAAACAGTACAAGGAAATTACATACATTATATGGAATTAGTAGAGAAATATCATGTTTTAATACATCTTCATAAACCACAAGTACATGACTTCATTTTTTTTTTTTTTTTTTTTTGCACCTCCATGTGGGATCAGTGCTTCCATACCCTTAAACTTGATGTACTAACTCTGATGTTATATTGCCATAGGTATTTAATAAATCAAGTAGTTTATTTGCTAAATGTTTTATTGAATCAGCTATATATTCTGTGATTTTGTATGGGATAGCTATTCCTTGAAGGCATTGTTGCCAAGGTGCTTTATCTGTAGCTGTTGCTTTGGATTTTATTGTTAGACATGTGGTTCTGAGGTTATATTGCCCTGGATAAAAGGAAAATGTTCCACACATTGATTAGTGCTGTAGTTACCTTAGCTATATGGGTTATATCCTGCTAACAACTGGCCAAATTCCAAAGCTTTCTGGCAGCTTCCACACACCCAACTGTCAAGCAACTCAAGCTGAGCTAAATAAAAGACAATATTAGGCGTAAAGCCCTTCTGAGCTTTACTGCTCCCGAAGAGTACAGTCCTCTGAGGTTTTTGAGGATCGACAGTCAGCTTGTGCTTTAATTAGCTGGGCAAATTAGTTCCCTTTGGGGGGAAACTTCCATTTTCTGGAAAGTTATTTTAATGCTAGTTTTGTTTTTAATGGATTGTCTTGAGGCAGTAATGTAGTTTTAAGCGGAGAACTCATTGTTTCTGGCAGTTTAAAAGTAGTCTTATCTTACTGATAAGCATTTTTCTATGGAGAAATTGTTTATTTTAAAAAGTTGTTTGGCTGCCATACTGATTGAAATTGCTTTTTACTGTGTTTTTTTCTGTCAAAAAAGTAACTTTTGGGAACTGGTAGTTTTACTGGCATTGTTTGGTTTTCCCCAGGATAGAGACGCCATTTTTGACTTGACCGTGGAGCAGATGGTCTGCCCTTCTTCCAGCCAAAAAGAAAAAGTTAAGCAAACAGATCACAACAGGCTAGCAATTTTCTTCAGCCGCAGGTGGGTGACTTCGCTGTGGCCATGTGTTGTACCTCAGACCACTTATCTTTTACCCCAGATACCTCTGGTGTAGCACCTGCAGCCACTCTGACCTGGAGTTAACCACATCCTCTGTGGCTGTTGGGGTCCCCTCAGTGGGCAAGGAAGAACCACTGTTGTCGATCCTGGGAGAGGGAACACCCTGGGGAAGCAGTGGCTGCTATTAGTAACATGTTTGGCCCCATTTTTCTTGTCAAATAGAAACAAAAAAACAAGCAAGTATCTACTCCTCCTCAAATTCCTTTAGATAGGAGTAGTTTACTGGGACTGGGTCAGGGTTTGATCAGGCTGTTGATCCTTCTTGTAGAGTATTTTCTGGTAAAAGAAAGAGGAATGCCACCTTTCCTGAATAGTCATGATTCTGAATCTGAGCAGGAAAATGCAGGGACAGATTCAGGGTTTTGTCCTCAGATTTCTGATTCAGACTCTGAGGAGAGCCCTCTTTCTGAGTCTTCCTGTAGGGGCTTCTCTTTCTGTGAGACTATTGCTAGAATGTCCCAGTGTGTTCAGTGGGAGAACACTGACATTTTGATTACCCCACCAAAAATAGTATGAGTTGTTACAGAAGGATTTTCCAGAACATACACCCATTCTTCTTGCCCTGTCCTGTTTGCTTTAGAGGTTGTGTGCCTTACTGCCTGCAGTCTTCCTGGTAGCCAGCCAGCTCTCTCTAACAAAGGCAAATAGGATGTATAAAATCGTTCTGGCTTTTACATTTTTAGTTGTTATTCCCAAGTCTGACCCAGCAGCTGCAGCCTTAGTCAACTCTTTTGTTGCTAAGCACTTACTTGATTCCAATCCTACTCTTTCTTAAAAGGATGGGAAATTATGGGGGAAAATGTATACTTCTGCAGCTTTGAATTTCAGAATCTTAAATTGTCAGGCTCGTATGTTAGTTTGTTCTGATATATTGTAAAAGTATGAAGAGCATTTTATTTACAGTTTTTTCTTCTTCTGAAGAAAAACCTGCTTTAAATAACTCTGTACTCATTGTTTGCAGTGTGTGCATGACTGTTGATACTTATTCCAGGGCTATGGCCACTGTTATGTTTTTTTAAGGAGGTTTGCTTGGCTGTATTCTCGGAATCTTCCAGATGAGGATAAAAATGAGGTTTTAAATTCTCCCTTGGACAGAGATTTAGTGTTTGGCCCCTCTGCTGCAGAGATGATCAGAAAGTGTGATGAAAGGGGCAACCTGATCCAGAGAATCTTAGATTTTTCAGCCCTCCTCTTCCAAATTGTACAAGAGGTTTTCTTTCTCCTCCTCCAGTTTCTGCAAAAAAAAAACAGAGTAAACAGTCTCAGCAGAATTCAGGCAAACAGACATTTAAGAAGTGGCAAAGAGGTTCCAAAAAAAGTCACAAACCTCCCAAAACCAAGGACGCTCCAAGTCTGAATGCCTGTTGAGGAAACCTTGTGACCCCCTCCCACCTTGGCTCTCTTTCTTTTCCAGAAAGTCTGAATTTCCATTTGTCTCTGACAACAGATTATTTCAGACATATGGGTTCTGAAAATTATTCATCAGGGTTACAGATGGGAAGTAGGAGGAAATTCCCCCTTTCCAGGGGGTCATTCCTCATCCTTCAGATAGGCTGTTTTATTTCCTCTTGTTTCATCACATGCTGTCCCAAGCAGTGATAGAGGTTATTCTTAATCCCAAAGAAAAAAAATTCTTGGAGACCAGTTCTAGATCTTTCTTTCCTAAACCTGTTTGCGATGGTGGCCAAATGCAAAATAGTCACTTCACATCCTTTTGCTTCATCTTCCTCTTTCAAGTATCCTGGTAACACTAGACTTAAAAGATGCTTATTATCACATTTCTATTCCTCCAGACATCAGGCGTTTCTCAATGTTTTGTGTGTCTGCATTATGTTATCAATTTTCTGCCTTAAGCTTTAGACTATTCACTGCACCAAGAGTGTTCACAAAGTGTCTAGCTCCAGTTATAGCTCATTAGAGGCTACAGAGTATCCATATTTTCCATAATTAGATGATTTGCTTAACTCTGCAGATTCTTTTTCAAAATATTAGGCATCTCTCTCTCGGATCAGAGATCTCTCTTGCACAAGCTGTGTGATTCCAAGAGAACATTCAAAAGTCTTTCTTGACACCCTCTCACTGGATTGTGTTCCTGGGATGTCAACTAAACACCTCAGTTCAAAGTGACTTTCTTCCACAGGCAACAATATATTTTTATTTGGATATATTTCTAAGATTATGAGGGAATACTTTAGGATTTTGGGTCTCATGGCATATATCAATGTCTTTCTATATCACTGTTGTAGTATTCTTCATTTTAAGGATCTTTTGTCAAGGTTAGCCCTATTTCCTGGCCAATATACCAAAGCCTTTAAATCTTCTATGCTGTGTATGTCACATGTATGCTCTCTGCAGAGGGCATAGGGCTTAAAGGTGACATATGGATGCAGTTACCCAGAACTACTTTGCTGCCAGACAGAACGTCATGATTACTCATCTGTCTGAGCACCCTTTACTGTGTTGAATACTTAACTCTCAGATAAGTGCCCCGTTGGGGTAATTTTTTCCTTTTGACTGTTTGTCTTGGTTTCCTTTGTTTACCTGGATTTTCTACCATCCGAGAAGGGAAAATGTCAAGGTGGGATGCAGATTTCCCACAAGGATCATCACGGAGAGTGTCTTTCTTTCTTTGGGTGCTTCCCAGAACCATACCTCCTACAGTATTTGTAAGGCATTTGTGTCCAAGACTCTTAGAAGCCAGTTGTTTTCCCTGGACATTTATCTCAAGAAAGAGAGACCTAAACAGTTAGCCCAGGGTGGCAAGAATAGATTAACCGAGTGCTACTTCTATTAAGCAAGGAGGAGGCCAAGAAATCACAGCCAGATTCTTTGGCTGTCCAGCCTCCCCTAGACATCTCTGTGTAGAGGCAGATGATAGCTCTGTAGGCCATCTGGTGTAAAATTCGGATTCCTCTGCCATGACCCGTCCGAGATTGGCATGGATTGATTCTTTCTCATGTCCTTCGAGGCTTTGTAGGTGTTTGCGACAGAGGTTGAGGGCGAAACGTGGTTGATTATCTTAGAGGGCCATAAAGGGATTCTGCAGATTCTAGTGAAGAGGTTCCAGGTACTCTTACTGAATTTCATCAGGGTTCAGAACCTTCAGTGTTTTTTTTTGGGCTAATGTCCCTACCAAAAAGAAAACAGAAGACTGAACCTTCTTCTGCACATCCTAAAGACCAAAGGGAATGGCAGGAATTGACTTGGGGCCTGTTTAATGCCTTATTAACCCTGAAACCTCCCCAAGAGGTTTCTGTGCCTATTCCCCCTTGGAATTAATCTTCTTCCAAAAGGCTTAGGGAACCTGATTCCTCAGATTGGATTCGACGTCTGATGAAGAGTCCTTGTCTTACTCTTTCCAGATGCTTTCTCCTTTGGTTTATGGCTCTGATGAAGACAAGTCCATTAGCCCTGAGTCCTTTTTGAGGAGTTGTCTTTTGGGGTCACAGTAGCTAGAATGATGGAATACTTTGTGAGATTCATCTCAGGTGTGTGATATCCAGAAGAGGTATTATGAGTTGCTTCAGGTGGATACTCCCAAACCTTTTGCAGTAACTCCTTTGTTGGCTGATTTGTTAGACACCTTTAAAGCTGCCTCCAAGACTTCTTATTCTCAGCCCCCTGATCTAAAGAAACCTGACGGGTAATGTCCCTGAGGATTGTTAATTCCTATTTAAGTGTCCTCCTGCTGATCATGCTGTGGTGTCAGTCTCCTCTGTCAAGCCTTCTGAGCTTTTGCTCTCTACAAAGCATTTGCCTTCGGATAAGGATAGTAGAACCATTGAGAAGATTGGAAAGGTGGTCTATAGTGCTTTCACTATGTCATCGGTTACCAGACCCACATGATCAGATATGTTTTGGCCTTGATTGCCCAGGCTTGTCTGGTTATTTCTGACCTCCCTGATTCTGAAGGAAAGTCTTTGTTTCTCTCTCTTTTGTGTTCTTCCTTGCCATTCTATCAAGTGCTGATGCTTCATCCATAGCTGCTTCATTTGGGTCTGTCATGAGAACTTACTCTTGTCTTCATCTGCAGTCATTACCTGAAGACTTTAAGGCCAAGTTGCTGGATGCTCCTTTGGATAATAAAAATCTCTTTTGGACTGCTGCTGATATGCTAAAGTCTCTTCAAGAAAAAAGGTAAAGCTTAGCAGGACATTAAATGTATTTTTGTGTCTCCTAACCCTAAGTTCCAGAGGACTTATCCTGTCAGGTTTGCTTTTGTTTGTAGCAGCCTCGTCAGGCCACTAAAGGCAGGAAGGGTGGTAGTTAAGCTCCTCATGCTAAGTCTTTTCAGGCTGCTGTGGTCCAGAAGCCTACTGTATTTGACAAGACTGCTGCTTTTTGATCTTTGCCCCCAACCCTGTGTCTTCCAAACTGACACATCATCACCTCAGATTCTTGGGTTCTGTCCATCTGTCAGGCTCACTCCACAGAGTGGAAGTCTCTTCGATTTTTCAGGGATTCCTCAACCTCCTCGAGCAGCATCCTCTTTTCTCAGAGGTTCTTGCATCCCTGGTGGGTCAGGGAACTATTCAGCCTGTTCTTCCATCCCAAGTAGGAAGGAGATTTTATTCCAAAATGTTCCTGGTTCCTCAAAAGGAATATGGAGGCCTGTTTTGGATCTCTGTTTCTTTCTCTTTTTCAGTTGTCTGCCTTGCCCTTTGGCCTGTCTAGTGCCCTAATGGTATTCACAAAATGCCTAGCTCATGTGGCTGTCTTTTGCAGGCTCCAAGGCATTTGGATACTTCCTTATTTAGATGCCCTGTTGATTCAGGCAGCATCTCCCAGTTGCCTGTTACAGGCTGTGGAGTTCACCATGTCTCTCCTTCAAAGTCTGGGATTCTCTATCCACTTTCAAAAGTCTGTCCTGACTTCCTGTCAGGATCATGTATATCTGGTCTGCAGAATTCAGACAGTGCTAATGTTGGCTTCTCTTCCACCCCCAAAGCTTTTGTCCCTGAAAGCTTTCTTTCAGTCTCTTCTTCCTCTGCCTGCCATTCCAGCCAGGGAGTTTTTTCAGGCCTTAGGATTCATGGCTTCTACTATTCCAATGCTCTCTTTTTGCCTGACTCCTCATGTGGAAGCTTCAAGTGGTACCTCAAGTCAGTATGGCTTCAAGATTACCACCCTCTGGATTTCACAGTGCCTCTCCTTCCCTATCTTAAGTGACAATTTGAGTGGTGGATTCAGCAGTTTGCCCTCTAACCTCCAGTTTCTTCCCAAGAACTGTTCACTGACACTTCAGACATGGGATGGGGGCTTCCTGTGGTCTCCTGGAAGTTCTGGGTCTGTAGCTTCCCATCGGAAGTCAGATCATGTCAACATCAAGGAAATGAGAGCTCTGATTCTGGACCTTCAGCCTTTTCACCATATGTTGTCTCCAGGCCCCCGGAAGGTTTACACAGACAACACCATGGTGGTGTGGTATGTCAAGCTGGGGGGAGGGGCACAAAGTCTTATCTTCTGTGCAGTCTGGCTGTTCAGGCCTGTGATCTCGCTCTCAGTTATCAGCTAACTCCTCAGGCAGTCTGTATTCCTTCAGAGCACAGTCTAGTGGCAGACTCTCTGATCAGGTTTAAAGCATAGGCTCATGAATGGATGAAATGTGTTTCTTCATATAGTCCATTGGTTGGTTATTCCTCAGGTAGATCTTTTTGCCTCCCCTATGAGCAGACAGCTCCCTCTTTTCTGTTGCAGAGTACTGTACCATCTACCATGGAAGAGGGACACCCTTTATTTTCCTTTGAAGGGGATGTTTCTGTATGCTTTCCCTCAACTTCCAAGAGTCCTGCATAAGATTCAGCTGGACTCCCCAAAAATCTTGCTAGTGACTCCCGTTTAGCCAAGAGAGCACTGGCTGCCCCTTTTAATGCATCTGGCCAGGGGCAATTACCACAAGTTACCTCACCGATTGGACCTCTTCACACAGGACGAGGGGTCACTCAGCCATCTTCACTTGTCCAGTCTTCAACTGACACTGTGGGATAGGGTTTTGTTCCCTTTTAGATACCTGTTTTCTGAGGATGTGCTCAGGGTCTTACAGGAGGCAAGAAAATCCACAACCAGAAAGTTTTGTATGTCCAAATGGAAAAGATTTTCTGTCTGGTACTATGCTCATAACTAGTGCGCTTTTTCAGTAGGGATCCCTCTGGTTCTCTCTTATTTGTGTGAGTTGATCCAGTCTAGCTTGTCGTATTCTTCTGTGAAGTCCCATTTGTCAGCTATTTCTGCTTGTCTGCCTTTGAATCTTCCTTTGGCTTCTTTTCAGGTCAAACAATTTCTTAAAGGTGTCCTGCATCTTAGGCCCCCAAGGAATCTTATTCCTCCTCAGACCTTAATTTTGTTTTGGAAAAAATTGACTCTGGCTCCTTTTGAGCCTGCAGTTCAGCTTCTTTGCAACACTGTATGTGGAACACTGTCTTTTTGCTTGCTCTTACTTCTGCTTGGAGGGCTTCTAAGCTTCAGGCCCTTATGACCATTCCTCCTTTTTTGTTTTTTTTTGTTTTTTTTCACAGAGACAGGGTGTTTCTTGGTACTGATCCTTCTTTTATGCCCAAAGTGGTTAATGAGTTGTCCTTAAATCAGGCAGTACAACACCCTTCTTTTTTTCCTTCTCCACAGTCTGCTAGTGAGAGGGTCCTGCATACCTTGGATTTGCGCAGACTGCTCCAGTATTATTTGTATAAAACTAAGACCATTCATATGTTTGACCAGCTTTTTGTTTCTTTTCATCCTAGGACTTCGGGTTTAGCTGTTTCCAAGCAAACAATCTCCTGGATATCTAAGGTCATTTCCGTCTGTTATTCTTTTCATGGCAACTGTCTGTCTAGTTCAGTTAGAACTCATTCCACTAGAGCTGTTGCCTCTTCTGCTGCATTCTTCATGGGTTTGGATGCCAGTTCCATCCTTGAGGTTGCTACTTGGTATAAATCCATACCTTTAGTAAGCATTGTAAATTAGATGATATTTCTAGAGCCAGGGCAGGTTTTGCTAGGACCATCCTGCATGAGGTTGTTGAGGGCTCTTTACAGCCTTCCACTTCCCACTCCTTTTCTTGAGGTTTTGTACTCTCCCTAAGGTGAAGAATACTGCAGCAGTGGTATAGAAGGACATAGTAAGGTTGTATAAAACCTTACCATAACAGTAGATGTCCTTCTTTTCAGTGTTGCATGATTTGGTCAATACCTGCATTTCCCCCTTTTCTATTTTGGGTTTTGATTTGGTTACCCTCTTGGCCGAGGGTCCCTCCTTTGGATGTGCATAAGCTTCTTTTTGTCTTATAAAGACTGTTCTCTACTGGGCAATTCAGTTCTGGATATCTGTGTCTGTGCGTCACCTTTATGCCCTATGTTCTGTGTGGGGGAACATATGTGGGACATACAGCACATACAAAATTTAAAGGCTGTGGTATTCTGGCTGAATGTTGGGATAGCCTTGAAAGGTTATCCCTGAGGTGAAGAATACTGCAACAGTGAAGAGAGGGACATCTACATGTACTGTTATGATTTTACACAACTATACTTTCTCATGATACCCCTGGCAAGACTACACATGAGAAAGGGACAGTGGTATCTGAAATCTGTTTGGTCCAAGCATCAACAGCCTTTATCTTTTCAGATCCCAGTATTGGGGTTTGTCAGATGAGAGGATAGATATCCTTAAATCAAGGTATTCCCCTCTCCATCCCGCTCCAAAGTCGTCACTCACCACAGATGCTTCAAACTTTAAGGGAGCAGTTTCAGGAGAGTGAAAAGTGCAGGAGGTGTGGGGGCACCAAGGATGGACAAAAGCACATAAATATCAAGGAGATATTTGCCCTAATCAAGGCACTCAATTCCCTGAACCATCATTAGTCCCTGGGACCTCTTCAAGTGGTTACAGACAGTACCACAGTGATGTAATGCATCAACAAGCAAGGGAGAACCAGGTCATACCCCCTTTCCAGACTAACATTGTTAGCTTGTGATACAGCTTCACAGCACAGTCTCACTCTACAGGCATCCTACAATTCATCAGATCAAAATTGTGTGGCAGACAAGAGTAGGACAAGGGTAGACCAACAGCCTTACAAGTCTATCTGCAAATATATAGAGCTGAGTATATTTTTCTGTATTATAGAGCTAAATTGTTGCTTAGATATCTGTTGTCTTAGTGCTCTGCAAATATACAGAGATCAGTATATATTTTTTGGGTTTTATAATTTGCACTCTGATTCCTCACATCTCTGTTGAAACTTTCTCCCCCCCCCCTCATTGTGGTTTCTATTGCTTATGTGTTGTTAACTCAAGGTTCCCTTAATTTGAACTGTTAATAGCAGCAGTCTGCATTTAAAGTGGAACAGCCTTACAAGACTGTCTGCAAATATATAGAGCTGAGTATATTTTTCTGTATTATTCTGTATTATAGAGCTAAATTGTTGCTTAGATATCTGTTGTCTTAGTGTTCTGCAAATATACAGAGATCAGTATATATTTTTGGGTTTTATAATTTGCACTCTGATTCCTCACATCTGTGTTGAAACTTTTCCCCACCCCTCCCCTCCCTGTTCTGGTAGTAGTTTAAATTTGGTGGCTTTTGCAGCGCCCGCCCCACTGTAGATTTGATCTAGGACACTCCCCCAGTCCCATCTCTTTACCGCATTCTACCTAATAAACCCTTTCTGCACTTGCTTTTAGTCCTTTTTAATTTAATTACATTTTTTCAAACTTTGTGTGGACTAATATTGCTACATACTCAAGTGTGCCAGCTTGCACTGCATGTGAATTGTTTTTACTACTGTTTTTGCTACTTTTATGAAAAAAAAAATTGTAAGCCTGTTTCCTACCTTTCCTGTAATTAGTGTTCCAGATACAGATTTGCTGTGTCCAGGACTATCTGTAAGCTTCTGAGCCCCCAAGCCTTTCTGTGTTGGAGGGAAGCCTTCTAGCTTATCAGTGGGAGTGGTAAGCAATAGGTAACTTGTCTACCACATAAGGAGTGGTTCTGGCCCAGAATTTGTAGTTATTGGCCATTTGGGTGGTCTTCCATCTCTCTCAACTTTCTGATTTGAAGGCCTGCATTTGCACTTGTTTCTGTCCTGTAACTCCTGGGCCCATCTCATTTGCTCACTCAAAAAAAAAATCTGCTTTTACTGTATTTGTGTTTCTTCCTACTTTATTTTGCTTTTGCATCATCTTAAAAGTACTCAATTGTATTTATTACTGCTTGGTGTAACTCATTCTAAGCCTTTTAGTTTAAGCACTTGGGCTTCAGACCAGTTGTTTTACATTAAGAAGGTTTGTGGTCTGCACTGTAGTGGCAGAACAGGTAGCTTACATCCTTCTAAGTTGGGAACTGCTGATTGAGGGCTCAGTGTCTGTTATTCTAAAAGTGTATTAATTCTGGTTTAAGCACTTGGGCTTCAGGCCAGTTATTTTACATTAAAAGGGTTTGTGGTCTGCACACTTGTGGGAGGAGAGGCTGGACTCTGCCCTTCTGAGTTGGGAATTTCTGGTTAAAGGCTTATAGTGCCTGCATATTTGAACTGCTTCTTACTGAAATTGGTACACCTTGTTTGCTGTAGCATAGACTAGATCCAGGCCTGCTGAATCTAGCTTTGTTTGTATAACTTGAGCGCTAATCCAGGCATTCTTTAAAGTATTCAATTGTATTTATTACTGCTTGGTAGTAACTTGATTAAAGTGTAGCTATCATTCTAAGTCTTTTGGATTAAGCACTTGGGCTTCAGACCAGTTGTTTTACATTAGGAAGGTTTGTGGCCTGCACTGTGGTGGCAGGACAGGTAGCTTACATCCTTCTAAGTTGGGAACTGCTGATTGAGGGCTCAGTGTCTGTTATTGTAAAAGTGTATTAGTTCTGGTTTAAGCACTTGGGCTTCAGGCCAGTTATTTTACATTAAGAAGGTTCGTGGTCTGCACTCTTGTGGGAGGAGAGGCTGGACTCTGCCCTTCTGAGCTGGGAATTTCTGGTTAATGGCTTATAGTGCCTGCATATTTGAACTGTTTCTTACTGAAATTGGTACACCTTGTTTGCTGTAGCATAGACTAGATCCAGGCCTGCTGAATCTAGCTTTATTTGTATGCTGCTTGTTTGTTTGCTTATTATTTCCCTGAAACACTAATTCCACCTAAAAACACGGCTTTTCAGCGCTTCTGTAGATCCCTAGTGATATCTGCATTGCTTACTGTACTTATTTCCTTGTTTCACTTGAAAGAAAGTTACTGTTTGTCACTTTTGCATTTAAGTTACCTGTAACACATTGCATTTAAGTTACCTGGCACTTGCTCACTAAAGCAATTATATAAGTCAGCACTAAAATATTAAAAGCACTACACCCTCACAAACTCCCCTTGAGTACCTCGTTTCCCATTGGCCCTTTTTTTTCAATTATAAAGGAATTCCCAGTACTATTCTAGCATGTTCAAAGGTCAGTTGTCAGTCTCCTCTCCGGTCCAGCTGGTGAATCTGGGAATCTCGAGGCAATGTTACAACTGCCTCATGTACACAGACAACCCTCTCCTCCTCCCAACAAATTCCAACACATGTGAGAAATGCAACCATATAGCCATACTGGAGGCTAAGCTCTCTCAACTCAGTACTGGCGAAACCAGTCAGGAGGAGAAGGAAACCACACTCACTACAATTCCAGTCTCACATAGACCTACCACGACAACAAACCAAACACATAAACACACAAAAACATACTCGGAGGCTCTAAATAAAACTCTGCCTAAGCAGCAGAGACCTCCAAAGCAGACACCCAAGCAACCGCTACCCCAAAACAAAACACGTGCAACACATAGCTCACAAAGCCAGTGTGCCAAACAGTCACAGCCCTTAAGGCTAAACAACACACCTGATACACTTGTAATAGGTGACTCTATCGTCAGGCACACTGATGTCCCGCTCACCAGGCTGAACAAGGAGAAGGTCACGGTGAGCTGCCTGTCGGCGCTAGGATCTGCCACATAACACAAGCACTCAGGTCACTCCAAGGCAAGTACAAATATGACTCAGTCATTGTCCATGCTGGTGTGAATGACCTGAGACATACCTCCCTGGACTACATGAAAAGAGACATAGAGGAGCTCTCTGAGCATGTAGCCCAGGCCGGTATGACCCTGACCTTGAGTAGCATCTTACCCTCACCAAGAATGATGCCACAATATGAAGACAAGATGATCAATTTCAAAAATTGGCTTAAGTATTGGTGTCATTCAAAGGGGATCCAATGCCTGTCAGCCTGGGATGACATGCTTGACAAGCCACGATGCTTCGCTAGGGACGGCTTGCACCTGTCACCCCTGGGCTTTCGGATATTGGCAAAGGCTGTTGCTACCCCCATAGTGCCTTTTTTAGGCAAGGCTCAAAAGACAAACCCACCTCCATAGGTATCACAAGGGATAAGAAACTAAGAGTAATGCTACTCAATGCCAGAAGTCTAAACCTCAAGATGCACGCACTCGAAACTCTCCTTAGCATGGAGAACATCGATATCTGTGCAGTAACAGAAACCTGGTTCAAGGCTCCCGAGAGCACCCCAGCACTACCAAGGTTATACCTCATACCATGCTTTTCGGCCCCAAAACTTGGACCGTACCACAAAAGGAGGGGGGGTATCAATATTCGTCAAAGATACCCACACCTCCAAGTTGGTGGCACAGCATGAAGCATCAGAGACTATCCATGTGCAACTAACAGTGGGTAAAACTGCCTTCCAGTTTATAGCCTGCTACAGACCACCCTCCCAAACCCAGGAACCCCACTCGGCCTTCCTGAGAACACTGGAAAACATGAAGTTCTCTCCAAACACCATTATATTGGGCGACTTCAACTACCCAAACATAGACTGGGAGCATTACTCTAGCTCCAACACCCTAGCCCAAAGGTTCCTAGAATTTATAAACTCAAATGCTATGGAACAACTTGTTACCACTCCCACAAGAGGGGAAAACATACTGAACCTGATCATCACCAACATGGGGACTCACTGGTAAGATCAGACCATAAACTAATTTCACTGGATATTCACATCCCGACTCCACCCCCTGCCCTGAAATCCACAGTGAAAAACTTCTCTAAAGCAAATTTCACACTCCTCAAAACTGAGGTGGAATCCTTCAAAGCCCCCCGGGCCTGTGGAAAATATGACCCAGACCGCAGAATCCTTTATAAACGCATTCTATGAACACCTTCAGGAATGCATGGATCATGCAATCCCAAATAAAACCAAGACCCAATCCTCCAAAGGCAGACGTCCTGTCTGGTGGACCCCAGCCATAAACAAACTATGCAATAGAAGGAGGAAGCTACTACATGATAGAGCAAAATCCCAAAAAGGAAAGGCATCTCTGATCAGTACTGGCAAAAAACTACGGGCACTCATAAAATCGTCTAAGGCCAGCTTCAAGAGAAATATTGCACAGGACACTAAGGCTAATCACAAGGCTTTCTTTAGTTATGTTAGGAACCTGGGTGGGAATTCCCAGATATGCTCAGAATTAGTCCAAAATGACAAAAAATACACCGAACCCACAGACATTACCAACATCCTAGCTGACAGGTTCAGCGCAAACCCCCCCCCCCTCCACCAAAAGGGCAAATATTTATCCCAGCAGAGTGCTGGCCCCCTGACATCTCAGATGTTCAGGTAAGAGCTGCCCTCTCCAAAGCAAAAAACACAGCATCAATGGGACCAGACGGTGTCCCGGGCTGCGTCCTACATGAACTCCAAGAAGAGCTAAACCCAAACATAAAGCTACTGTTCAATCTCAGCCTTACTTCAGGATATGTACCCAAAGTGTGGCGTACAGCAACAGTGGTCCCTCTCCGCAAAGGTGGTGCCTCAACGGATCCTGGAAACTATCGCCCCATAAGCCTAACTAGCTTGGTCTGTAAAGCTATGGAAAGGATCATCATGGACCTTATAAATAAAGATATTGGGGACCTACAGACACTGGATCCTACCCAGTTCGGCTTTGTTAAGGGCAGATCCTGCCTCTTAAACCTGGTTGATTTCTTTGAAACCGTCACCAAGGCCATTGATGAGGGGAAGGTGGTCCACACAGCCTACCTGGACCTCGCAAAAGCCTTCGATACAATACCCCACTCGGGCATTATAGATAAGCTCACCAGCTTAAATATAAACCCCTATGTCACTAGATGAGTGGCAAACTGGCTCAAGGACAGAATCCACATGGTTAGAATTGCTGGAGCCATGTCAGACTCCAAACCAGTTACAAGTGGAGTCCCACAAAACTCAATCCACAAGGCTCAGTCCTGGGACCTCTCTTGTTTGGTATATATTTCTCGGAGGTACAGGCCAACACGGAAGGACTGTGGCTGACTAAGTTCGCAGATGACTGCAAACTGGGCGCCATAATTGACTCTCCAGCCGACACAAGCATCCTCCAAAAGGGCCTCATAGAAACAGACAACTGGTGCCAGAGCCATGGCCTCAAGCTAAACGCCAAAAAGTGTGTAGTCATCCCCTTTGGCAAAAACAAAGTGCCCACAAATTACCACATAGGTGGTAATCCATTAAGTACAGAAGAAATAATTAGGGACCTGGGGACCCAAGTTGATAGCAATCTCTCATTTGACAACCACGTGGCCAAAGTGGTTAGAAAAACATTTTATATAGCCCACCTAATCATGAAGGGATTCACATCTAGATCAGGGGAGGTCATCGTGCCTCTTTACTCATCCCTCATCAGGCCCATAATTGAGTACAATGCCCCTTTTGGGATGTACCTTACCAGACACCTGCAGCAACTGGAAAGACCCCAAAAGTACCTCACCAAGAGGATCATAGGGCTCAAACAGATGCCATATGTTGCCCGGTTAAAGAAACTTCAGCTCTACTCTGTGGCATACCACCTGCTCAGTGGCTATCTGTGCCTGACGTATAAAGCCATGTCCTACCCGGACTTAATGGACATGCTGCACCTCAGAAAATCCAAATCCCATCGAGCTATGCGCTCGAGAGACTTGAACCTCAGCACTGAAATAAATAGGACATGCTGGAGGGACAAATTCATAACTCAGAGGCTCCCTTCACTCTGGAATAAAATCCCAGTCCAGGTTAGGCAGAGTCCCTCATTGACCCTCTTCAAGAGGAATCTTGATGAGTGGATGGGAGATCGTAGGTTTACCCCGGGTATCACTTCTGTGTCACTGTTAGACAGAGGCACATTATACTAACCTCAAAAAAGGGCATAGCAAAATTAATTTAAAATGGGTGGCGAAAGCCAAGCACACTCTGGCTAGGCTTATAAATGCCCTAGGGCAGATAGCCTAGTATGAACCTATGAATGGAAACGAGATCTTGGGGGGGGGAGCTTCTAAGATTTGTTACATCTGTGAGGAGTTAATCAAGTAGACCCCTTTACCTCCTCTCTGAACAATCAGCTGGCAAAATTCTATTCCAGGACTCCATGCAAGAAGGCCTGGAAGACAGATGCCTTTTCTTTTCTTTGGACAGGAATGTTCCGGTATGCCTTTCCACTAATATCCAGGGTACATTTGAAGATTCAGAAGGAATCCCCAAAGATTATTGTGATGACTCCCTTCTAGCTCAGGCATCCATGGTTCTTCCTTCTTTTGGAAGTGGCCAGGGGCAATTACCACAAACTTCCTCACTGCATGGATCTACTCACACAAGAACAAGGATGTTTAATACACCTCAACATCAATCATCTTCAGTTGGCTGCCTGGATGATAAGGACTTAATTCCTTTTAGGCACCTGTTTTGTGAGGACATGCAGCAGGTACTAATGGAGGCAAGAAAGCTTGCTACTAGAAAGTCATATATTAGCAAATGGAAAAGGTTTTCTAGTTGGTGCCAACAATATAACCAACACCCATTCATGGTTAATTTCTCTCTGGTTTTACAATATTTATGTGAGTTACTGTTCTATGGCCTTTCTTATTTCTCTGTCAGGGTTCATTTATTGGCCATTTCAACATGTCTGCCCATGGATCCTCCTCTTTGAAGGCATTTGCATGTCAAAATGTTCATGAAAGGGGTTTTGCCTGAGGCCTGCAAGTAAGCTGGTTGCTCTTCCATGGGATCTTAATTTTGTGGGAGAGTAACTGACATTTGAACCATTTGAACCAGCTACTCTGGCTGACTTTGAGGTTCCTTACATGGCAAACATTTTTTTATTCCTTTACTGACCTCTGCAGGAGGGGTATCTGAGTTGCAAGCTCTTATGGTGAGTCAACCCTACCTCATTTTCCATAAGGACAGGATTTCTTTGAGAAGTAATCCTTCTTTTATGCGTAAAGTGGTGTCAGAGTTTACTTTCAGCCAGTCGCACTATGAATATTCCCGTTTTCTTTCATGAACCTGAAAATGAGGGAGAAAGGATGCTCCATAACTTGGATATCCAGAGACAACTCAGGTGATATCATCATATTGCATCACTTGTTCTGGTGTAAAAATAGACCATTTCCAAATGGTTGTCTATGGTTATTATCACTAGTTATACTCACCATGACAAATGTATTCCAGGTAGGGTCATGGCCCACTCTACAAGGACCTTTGCTTCTTCTATCGCTTTGTGGAAAGAGTTGGATTCTAGATGTATTCCAGAAGCTGCTAGTTGGTCCTCTCTACATACTTTTATGAAGCACTGTAAGTTGGATTTCTTCTCTGCATCTGGATCACGCTTTGCTAGGACCATTCTCCAGGGGCTTCTGGACCCCCCTTCTTCCACCTCCTAAATGTAGTTGGCTATGGTACTCTACACATATAGCTAAGGCTACTGAAGCAGTGATCAATAATGAAGAACATAGTACAGTTGTGTAAGTTGAACTTACCATAACAGTAGATGTTTGAATGATTGCTGTTGCAGTAGCCGCTCCCTCCCTGTCTCCATCCATCCACCTTGTTTTTTGGTGTGTGTTTTATGCCGGGCTGTAGACTTTTATTTTTTTTTGTTATTCCTAGACTTGTCCTTTCAGGGCTCAGCCTCCCACTGTTTGCTGCAGAAAACCTTTGAAGGGTTTCGCACACAGGCTTGTTTTTTAATCAGTTCAGCTTGAGCTGCTTGACAGTTTGGGAGTGTGGAAGGTGCTCTGAAGCTTTGGAAGCTGGCTGGCTGTTATATCCTAGTCAGGATATAAGCCATACAGCTAAGGCTACTGCAGCAGTGATTATCCATCCATCTATTGTTATGGTAAGTTCATCTTACACAGCTGTGCTTTCTTCGTTTTGTGGAAAGACAAAAATTTCCTTCTTTCTGAGAAGTAGTGCACCCTCAGAGCTGTTGTACTTTGATTGTGAGGGTAAAGTCCCTTACATTGGGAAGTGCAGAGAGCACATCACTAATGGAAGCACTGATATCAAAATATTATTTTTTGTTCTATGTTTTAGTTGTATTTATAACTTTTGATTCAAAAGCCATCCATATGGCAACATGTTTTTATCTTTATCAAATCCAGCTAAGTAATACTTTATTACCTATCAGATATATCCAACGTTGAAACATTATATTCCTTTCTGAGTGGTATCTCAGATGGATGTTTCACATAGAAAGTTTTATATCAGAAGGACATTTTATTTATGTCTACCTACCTGTCCATCCCTTGTTGACTAGGTTAGTCACACTTGGCTTTTATTCTCTTTTCAGGGGAGACCTGAGGAGGTATTTATACTACTAGAGGAAATTTGGCCAGATATTGGTGAACTTCCCCTACTCTTTTTGATAAGTTTTTACATCCACCTGAGGTACCGCTGTCTAATGCAGCTGAGGACTCTGATATCTCATCCGAAGGATGACACACTCAAGAGTGCAGCAGTACCACACCCCCACCTCCCCTTGCTGCTCAACTGTCAAACTAGCTGGTGTGGGAACCCACAGCCTTCTGCACCAAACACAAATGTGCTTCCTGTTGTGCCACTGAAACTGGAATTCTAAATGATTTCTTTACTGAATTTAGCTATATGTTAAAATACTTTGCAAGTTTTTGACAGACTGTTGGAGCTGGAGGAACTTCACTGATCAGGCCATGAGCAATTTTTATGTTTTTTAGCCTTGAAACTTTTTCATTATGACATTGGGGCTCTAGCAAGAGGGGAATATACCACAGAGACCAGCATGCTTTACATTTATTTAGTTAAATTTCTGGAGACATCACAAGCAGTTTGGCTGCTGCTAAGGAAATAGCAGAACACTTGGATGGAATCACAAGTCTAAGGTTTGATGTTTGTATATGTACACACACTGTGTGTACTTGGTATTTACCGGTTTTGAGGGCAAAATTATGAGTTGCCATGAATTTCCGAGTGTGCCCTTTAACTCTTTTTTTATTTTTATTTACAAATTTAAGTTCTAGCTGATGTCATCAGCTTCATGAGGCAGTTCCTGATTGCCTGTTGGACTCGTAGACTGGGCCAGAAGTTTCAAACCACGTGGTTGGTGAGTGGAGAAGTATGTTTGCATGAAGAGAATTGTAATTTGCGAACAACGGACTGGGAAGAGACTTATTGAGTTCTAGCACTTGTCATAGGGACCCTTCCATAACCATGGCACTTAATCATCCCTGGGTTTCAGTGATGGTTAGTATGGAGATGAGTTAGTTTTCATGAGGCATTGAGGCTACAGTGAAAGCTGCAAGCAGGCAATCTGTCATTAGAGTGAAAGGTGCTTGCATTGTAGTCACAGAATATAAATATTTGTCAAAAAAGTCCGACCAAGCTTAAGCCATTAGTTCTTGGTATCACCCAGGCTGTCCCTCTGTTCTCCATTTTTGAATCCTATGTGGTTAGGTAACGCTTCTCCATCAGAGAGGTGAACTGCTCAGTTTAATTTTATAAAGACTGTTGTTGACCAAATAAAAAGTATATTTGGGATCCTGGAAGGATAATAAGGTAGGAAAAGACTGTAATCCTGAACAGTTTGTAGAATGCAAAAAAACTGACATGGCTGCACTTAAACTGCTTCACTCCAACGTCCAACCCCAGTCTTCTTGCCACAGATACAAGCTCCCAGATGCTTTGCTTGATTTTGTGTTTCTTTTCAAGGATCCCTCTGAGACGAGTTCCCAGCAAGTGTTCCAAATTAGTAAGTGTAATTCACACACTTCTCTCACTTGCAGTATTTCTTCTTGGTATGAAGCTGGTGCAGTAAAGCCTTTGTGCTGCTCCCAGATGTTACATTCACATCTTCTTAAAAATTCAGTCAGTTTGATTTCATCCAGTTTTCCTTCAGACTAAGTAAGAATTATTAAAAAAAAAAAAAAAAAAGTTCCCTACACTTACTCCAGTCCAGCAGCATTCCTGAGCTGTGGTTTGAACTGTGTAAAAATTCTGACCGGACATTTACACTATAGTATAAAGACTTATTTGTTCAGCTAGAGCTCCTTAATGTTCCCGATTTTTTAACCAAAAAAGAGCTCCTCAAGTACACATTTTCCAAATGGTTCTATTTGTCCAACTATGCTGTATCTGTTACTAGAGTTCTGCTGCAAATTAGGGACAGCTGTGGGACCCACAGCTAAGTTAAAAACACTAGTAAACCACACTGTTGAAACCGAATACATCGTGAAACTGCACTTAAACTGTTGAATGTATTTATTCACAAATATTTAAAAAACAGATGAGTGGCTTAAGCACTTTTGTCTTAAACTTTAAAAGACTTCATCAGATGAGTTTAACATTTGTGAATATATATGTTTAGCAGTTTGTGTTGTTTCTCATTCTGTTTGGTTTTAATAGTGTTAGTTAATAACACACCACCTTCTCATACTTTTCAATTTCTCAGACCTGTAGAAATGTCACTGATGATCACACTATTCCTTGTTGTATTGTGTTTCTACTTACCTGAGGTACAGTATTGTGAAAAAAAAAGATCTGTTGTCCAGCTCAGTCACCTAGTTAACAAATAAATAAATCCAATAAAACAACAGGTTTAGTTTGTTCTGAGTGTATGAGTCTGTCTGTCTCTGTGTTTTAATATTATCATTATTCAGCTTCATCACCAAAAGAATGCAACTTCTCTAGCCTTCCAGTTCCACCTCTAATTCTAACCCCTTAGTCAATACCCATATGTCACTGCTAGGACACTCTGTTATCTACCCACTAAACTTTACTTTTCTCTTTACACCTGTAGTCTTACTTTATACTTAAGCAACTTATGCCTCCTGCTTTTTTTACTTATTTTTAATCCAATTTCCTATCTCTGTCTCCTCTCCTGCTACTATACTCCCTACTATGTTTAATCTTTGTTGCTATACTCCCTTTTGGGGCTAATTTGCTCACAACTCATCTGTGTAAAGCAAAAAATGCAACCCCTACTAAGTGTTCATCATTATGTAATGCCTCAACCTAAAACTGTAAAAGATGTGTTCAGTCTATGTAAATAAGTTAAATCGTAAGCTTCAATGCTATGTTACTAGTCAATGTTACATTTAGTACTATCTATGAAAATTTGAATGCTTCTGTGTACACTTTATATTTTGCTTAAAATTTAATTGCGGAGATTTTCTCCCTGGGCCTCCACTGAAAATGGACATGCATCCCGTCTGACTTTCCCGGTCAACAAATGTAAAATAATAAAAAAGTAAATAAATTATCTTTTTTGTTTGTGGTGACTCATCTTGGTTGCATTCTCAGCTTGCACTGCTTGCTATAGAGCAAGAAATCTGGACAAAGCCAAAAATAATGGTAGGACAAAGGCCCAAATAAAGGGACAGATTTTAAATATTGCTCCTCCTGTAAACTCAGATACTTGCCAGAATAACAGGTTTTTCATTATGTATTTTCTGAGGGTTATGAAGTCTGAAATTCAAATGTCTGCCATTATCTGTTATTATTTATTGATGTCAGTCTTCATGTTGGGATCCCAGTATACCAGAATTCCACTGGAGGTGGGTGGTATTGCATGATTATGTATGCAGATTTTGTTAGTCAGTGTCCTGATTTTTGGCCAGTTTTTACCTACATTTTATGGGCCTTTGTCCAGACTTTTTGATGTTTCCAGGTTGAGAGGTATGACACACACACTTTGAGCAGTGAGAAGTTGACAAGCTCATTCGTAAGACACTGCTTAGGGGATTATGTATTCTTCCCTTACATGCAAGCCGGTGATCAAGTTGTAGTAGATTGTACCGTTGTGTTGTCAACAGCATCATTTTTTTGAGACCATAAGGAAAGTTAGTCAGCAGGGCTACACAGCCCTTAGAGTCCCAGGAAGAAACACATTAGAAGAAAATGTTGAGATCCTTAATTTATTAAAGAAGGTTGCTTCAGAGAACACCTGCAGGAAACTGTTTGGGGAAAACATTCCCTTGGGAACCAGAGGAAAATACCTGCCCATTAAAGTATGAGTAATCCTCTTTCATTAGTTTCTCTGTTTAAAGTGTAATATGCAAGTCTTTTCAGCACTATATGCAAATCTGGTTTTCTTGCAGATAGAGCAAGAGGTATAAAAAAGGTCCAAATTACATTTTGTATACAATTAAATAGATGCAGCTTCGTTAGTCTTCTTTTGTCACCTCATAGTAATATCATCACATCCATGGAATAACCCGTACATGGACTGAAGCACTTGTTTGTAACGTTTGAGTAAGAAAACTGTGAAATTTATATTCCTTAAAACTTAACATACTGAGAATATTTTCTCTCGGAGCAGTGAATGTACAAGTCTTTCCAATACAGGCTATGTTTGCATTAAAGTTTAAAAAATAAAAGCTTCTCAATGTTTTTATAAAAAATAAGACTGCATGCATAAGTCAACACTTCAAGGATTAGAGGATCCTGTAATATTATAAAGGTGTATTTCTGCAATATTCGTAGTCTAGGGAATAAATATCTAGAAATGAACAGGATAATAAGATCAGACAACTTGAGTATCATTCTTGTTACTGATGCATACAATGTTAGTAACTTAACTTTTCCAAGATATAGAAAATACAAGTGTTTGGGACCTAACAGACATGTTGAGTAGAACATTATTATTATTATTACTACACAAGTCACTACATTAAGAGGTGGTTTTAAGTAAACAAGCTTCTAGAAGTATTAGTTGTTGATCTTAAAGGATAGTCTTGTATGGATACAGCAAGAATAATGCTAATTTACTTGAAACCTTTTAGAGAAACAAAGGATAACTCCAAACAACCACGGCTAAGGATCCAGCAGTTTAATAAAAACCCTGTTTAAAAAACAAGGGTTAGCACTTTCAGAATAAGAGTCCTTCTTCAGAACATGGTACTGCATTACCTGAAACCTTTGGAACTCACCATGAATATATTCTTAACTTGGGGAATTTTGTAGCTGACATAGAAATAAATTTAATAGGAGTTAATGAACAACCCAAAAGTAAACTGGGATAATGTATTCATCAGATACAAACCTCGAGCAAAAATTTACAGAAATCATCTCAGTTAATTTTATTTATTTTATTTTTATTTTATTTTACATTTGTTGACCGGGCTAGTCCAGCTGGATATATGTCCATTTTCAGTGGAGGCCCGGGAAGAAAAGCTCCACAACTTACAACAACATAAAAGCTCCACAAATTACAACAACATAGAAGGTCAAGACAAAGACATTAATAGTAGAATTTGGTACATAAGAAGTTTTAAAATAATACAAGCCTAAGATTATATATTTTATATTTCAGTAGGGAAAGAAAACTTTATCTAAGAATAGATGAACAAGACTATGACATTTGCATTAGAAATGGTGTATTACAAATCTTTATAACATATTACAAGCCTAGGATTTTATATTATGTATTCTATTAGGGAAAGAAAATGAAATCTAAGACTAAACTAGATACAGCTAGTAGTTTATATTAACAGGTACTAAGGTCACACATAAACCCAAGAAATAAAACACTAGAGATCAATAGATAGATTATAGAAGATCAGCATACAATGATGGATTTATAGTGTTCATTATCACCTAGGTTGTGATACTATATGAAGGTGTTTGTTCATTCCACAGTATTTACATGAGAAAAAAATCCGAAGGAAGGTTAAGCTCATTAATAATTAGTGAGTAAACACAAGATCATGATCATGAGAGACTGGGAATTGTGGAAGTCTAGTCAGGTGCTTAGTCTGGGTTAACACGGAGGCATAGTCAGTGTGATTTAAGGTAGGGTTTAAGCTTGCTTTTAAATAAGCTGACAGAGGATATTGAGGTTAGCTGGCTTGGGAAGATGTTCCAGGCTTTACCTACTGTATTGAAGAACAAGGTGTCACCAGCTGAGTTGTTGGATTTTGATATTTGTACAAGTAGTTTATTAGATGAGCGTAAGGTCTTGAGATTGTTATAGGGGATGACTAGGGATGTAAGTATGGGTGTATTTTGAGGTAAATACAGGATCTTATGGGCTACTATTAGTTGATTAAAAAGTATTAGATTTGGCAGCTCTAACCATCCTAGCTGATTCAGATTGATACAGTGATGAGTTCTATAGGAGGACCCAGCTGCAAATCTGGCAATATTGTTGTAGGAGGATGAAAGTTTACTCAGATTATTTCTACATATTTTGGTATAGATAGGGGAGGCATAGAGCAGGGTAGAGATTAGGTGGGTGCAAGCAATAGTAACCCTGGCTGGAGGTGTTAGAAAGGGTTTGCTTCTATAGAGGGAACCTAGTTTCTTATTTACTGTTTTTATGGTGTTATTAATGTGAGGTTCAAAAGACAAGTTATTATCTATTAGTACTCCCGAGTAGTTTGATGGTTGGTTCGGGAGATATTATAGTTCCGTTATTTGAAGTAATAGTAAAGTTAAGCGGGGAGGTTCTGCGGGTGGGGGTAAATAGTAGCATTTTTTTTTTTTGGGGTTAAGAATAAGACGTCTTTGTAGCAGCCAGTTTTCAACTGTGCTAAAGGTCTTTTGGGTTAGTGACTGAAGTTTTGATTGAGAAGTAGCAGAGCATATGAGTGTGGAGTCGTCAGCGTATTGTATACAGTCAGCTTGTGGAATTACAGAATGAAGGTCATTTGTAAAGATGGAGAAGAGTAATGGGCCTAATATAGATCCTTGCGGGACCCCTAGAGCAACTGGGAGGTGGGAAGATCAAGTATTTTCCCATAGTACAGCCTGTTGCCTATTACGTAGGTATGATTGGAACTATTGTATAGTATGGGTGTCCAATGACAGGTTTTTGAGTGTGTCTATAAGCAGGTGGTGGTTAACCATGTCAAATGCTTTAGACAGGTCAATAAAAAGGGCTGAGGATAGAGTATCATTATTACGATTACTGTTAATATGGTTAGTGAAGGATAAGAGAGCAGAGGTGGTGCTATGAAATGGTCTAAAGCCATGTTGCCAGGGTGCTAATTGTGATCAAGTAGGTAGGTTAACAGTTGTAGGTGTATACATTTTCCATTATTTTAGCCAAAGGAGATAGAATAGCTGTGGGCCTGTAATTGGACAACTCCTTGGAGATACCACCCTTATGCAGGGGAATAATGTGAGAGACTTTCCAGATTAGGGGAATAGTTCCTTCAGAAATAGTTCTGTTAATGAGGATGGATATGGGGTAGGCTATGATTTTAGCAGCTTTTTGCAGGTATTCTGCAGGTAATTGATCAGCAGAGAGTGTAGTGGGTTTACGTTTCTGTATGAGGTTACAGATGAGTGAAGTGGGCACTGGCTGAAAAATGAAATTGAGGAGGATTATTGGTAGAGGTTGCGGCAGAGCATGGGGTGCTAAGGGATAGCTGGTTGGCTAGGGATAGTATAGTTTCAGTGAAAAAAGTATTAAATGAGTCCGCTATTTGGATGGGATTTTTGTGATCAGAGTCAGAGGGAGAGGGAGTACTTGAGCGTCCAGGGTGTAGGAGGTTATTGATACCTCGCCAGAATTTTTGGGGATTATTTTGGTTATTTGTTGTAGCTGGTAGTAGTAGTTTCTTTTATCAGCTAATATGGCTTTTTTGTGTCATTTCTTAGCTGTCTGAATTGCAGGTGGTCTGAGGGGCTTTTTGTTGAGCGCCATTTGGCCCATAGTTTATTTCTTTGGAGGATTTTTTGTTTGGTAGTTTTGGTGAGCCATGGTGTTGGTTTGGTTCTAATTCTAACTTTGTGTAATGGGGCATGGCTGTCTAAAATGGATAGAAATTTAGAGTTAAAGTATTTCACAGCGTTATCTATTTGGAGGTATTTCAGGGGTGACCAGTCACAGGTGCCTAGTTCAGCTTTAAAGTGAGCAGGGTTAAAATTTTTGGTAGTGTGAATAGTTCTACAGATGGTTGAGTTTGGGATGTCAGTTTTTGTTCTGATTAAATAGGTAAGCAAGTGGTCACTTATGTCCTCAGGGAGGGTGCCTGTTTTATAGTTTAGCTGGGGAGTATTAGTGAGTATCCAATTAAGGGTACTAGTTGTGTTAGTTTTATTAGTACGGGTAGGGGATGTTATAGTTTGGGTAAAACCATATACGTTGATATTAGTAGAAGGCTGCTCAGATATGCAGGAGTTCCAGTTAATGTTAAAATCTCCAAGTATAATGATTTCTTGGGGGTAGTTGCTTGAGAGCCAGCTGAGGATAGCCTCTAATGTGTTGATGTTATTGCCTGGGGGAAGATAGACACATGATAGATATATGGCTTTGCTTTTGTTAAGCTGAATCTTAGAAGAATTTCTGCATTGTTGCAAAGTGGAGGTTTGGCATCTGACAAGGTAACTTGTAATACATTCTTATAAAGTATGGCTACGCCTCCTCATTTTTTAGTGCTACGGTCATGTCTTATGTTATTATAGCTAGGGGGT